>NC_083102.1:42064603-42288113 GCF_949774975.1 Lagenorhynchus albirostris
TGCTAACGAGACTACCCTTTACACTGTGGTGCAAAGAGGTGCATAAAAAACAATCACTTTAGTTTATTTACATTAATAAAATTCACAAGCTTTAATAAGGAACCCTTAAAAAGAAGATAATAAAAAGATAATAAAAATGATTTAAATTTTTCTAATTGCTAAAAGGTAAATTATTTCATTGTTTTCCATTGAATGTCAGCCTTATTAAGCTTGTCTCATAAATCATCTTAAAGTTTTAAAGAAGAAAAATATATGTAAAAGAACAATGAAATTGAATAAATCAAGGATATGTAAGTCCTTTTGGTATCCCACTAGGTGAATTGCTTCGGATTTTCCTTAGTTCCAGGATGTACCAGCTCAGACTCTTTAAACCACTTAGAAGAGACTAATGCAGTCTCTGAAATGACACTTCCTTAAGATCCTGATACTGATCACAACCTCTTTACCTCTGTGAGGAAATTTGTAACCATGTGTTTATTAAGGTTGTTTTTGCTTTTAGTAGCCCTCAGGAAAGATCTTTAATAGCTTTTAAAAACTTTTTTATCATTTCAGGTTAGATATTTTAAAAAACAGCTTATTTTGTAATGTTTTCAATCTCTTTAAATTTATTTACCGAGCCAGATAAGTATTTTTCACCGATTAGTTCTCAATTTGAGTTCAACAGATTATTAATCTGTCTTTAGAATTCAGTGGTTTTTCTTTTACTATCCAAGTAAAATAAAAGTTGTTACAGTACACAGCCAAATGTAGGGGTTAAACATAATCAGAAATGAAAATCCAGTTAAATTTATCAAATGAAATTTGAAGATTCTAGATCTTGAATGAAGCAAAGGCATTCTCATCTTGAAGCCCTGTAAGCTCATTGGACATAGTCATTTTTTCTGGTCATCATCTTTCATAATTAATGTATTTTAAAGTCCTTTATTTATTTTTGGTTTTGGATGAGGACAGTCATGTTTTATAGATCCTCTCTCCCAGTATAAAACCTACCTGATAGTAGTGCTTTGAAAAGTGGTAAATAGTTATCTTGAAGATATTGTTGCCAAATGGAAAGATAAACACTCTCTTTCTTTGGTTGATGGATGTTAAATATGCCATAGCTGTAGTATTTTAATGTGCATCTGCTTTAATCACCTTGAAATTTTTGTAATCCCCTGATTTTTTGGACCTCTACATTTGAGATAACAAAATGACTAAATTCTGTAGATTAGTTCACTTACAGTAGGTAGAAGATTACATATATATAATATATATAGGAAAACCAATAAAATTTTTAACTTTTATACTTGTAAAATATCTTAATACAAGGTACAAAACAGCTAAGAAAGCATACCAAATTTTATTTATATTTGCATTTCAGATAATTTGTTTTGGCATAAGTATGGGGCAAAGAGAGAAAGGAGATACAACACCTAACATTCATAAAAATTAAAATAGATTTTGGATGATGTTTTCATAGGAAATATTTTAAAGAAGTTGGTAGAATATTTTAAAAAACTGTATTAGCTAATAAAATACGCAATACAAATATATTTATGTGGATTTATATATAGGGAAACCAATATAATTATTTTAAACTTTTTATAGTTGTAAAATATTTTAATACAAATACAAAGCCACTAAGCCACTAAGAAAGCTTTATTTTAGCATTTTCAAATAATTCATTTTGGTGTAAGTGTGGGGCAAAGAAGGCAAAGAGCTATAACACCTAACATTCATGAAATTAAAGTGACACATTTTGGATGGTATTTTCATAGGCAACATTTTAAAGAAGTTGGTAGAATTTAACAACAAAAATGGATGAGCTGTATTAACTGAAACAAGTTTTATATAAATATAATGTATTAATATGAATTTGTTATTTTCATGTGCTATATATGTTTTAAATTAAAAAAGCCCTTGAAGATTCTTTTGTGTGTTTTCTATCTTTCCTCATTCTTTACTAAACACACATTTTAAAATTGAAATCATTCTGATATGAAGGTAGAAATCATAGTTTCCTGGATGTATTGACCATGTTTACATTGGCAGTGATCTTTTTTGGCCATTTTAAAACAATTCTGTGGGGCTTCCCTGGTGGCGCAGTGGTTAAGAATCCGCCTGCCAATGCAGGGGACACGGGTTCAAGCCCTGGTCCGGGAAGATCCCACATGCTGTGGAGCAAATAAGCCCATGCACCACAACCACTGAGCCCCCGCGTGCCACAACTACTGAAGCCCGCACCCCTAGAGCCTGTGCTCCACAATGAAGAGAATAGCCCCCGCTCACCACAACTACTGAAGCCCGCACCCCTAGAGCCTGTGCTCCACAATGAAGAGAATAGCCCCCGCTCACCACAACTAGAGAAAGCCTGTGCGCAGCAACAAAGACCCAATGCAGCCAAAAATAAATTAATTAAAAAAAATAAGCATACCGCACTACTGCTTACTCTTATATAAATTATGCTATTAGATTCTTACCTGCATACATTTTATTGTTTATTCTTTTGAAATCTGAAAAACTATGCACAAATGCTGTGGGTTGAGTGATGAGTAGATTTTTCCTCAGTGCAAGGAAGTATTTTCCTTAGTTTCCTGTCGTCATATGTTTGCACGTTTATTTGAAATCATGGTAGAAGTGAGTTGTGCACAAGCTCAGCAATTCCCTCCGTCATCGAGTTGTCAGAAGCTGGTGTACAGCTTCAATGAATAATATGTGTGTTGTACTCTTTTGCTGCTAATAGACACTATATCAAAAATCATTGAGTACTTTTCATTTTAATTTTAATAATAAAACTATGCTTATATTTTATATGTTTCTATTATACAAGCAATACAAACTCATTATGGAAAATTAGTTTTGAAAAAATCAGGAAATTTAAAAGAAGGGGAAAATATTCACCAGGCATTTAATATTTCTTTGTTTTCTTCCAACGTTTAGGCATAATTTTTTTCCTTCTTTTCCTCTTTTAACATAAACAGTTTTATGTTTTGTTCTTCATGTAGTAAACGTGGAAGTGTTACATACAGACTGTTTTTAATGGCTACGTAATATCCTATTTTGTATATAAATATATGCGTAGATACCTGTATCTTAGCCATTGTTTAGCTGTTTCCATTTTTGCCACTACATGGATGTATATATAGAACACTGCCATGAATATGTTAGTACATTAAGTTTTTTAATTTTCAAATTGTTTCTGTAGGGTATATTCCACAAAGTTAAATTTCAATAAGAGAATATGGAGACCTTTAAAGCCTTCAATGCAGTTCGCCTCAGATTACCTCTGCAAAAGGATTGTATGCAGCACCAAAAATCAGTGTATGATAATGCTCATCTCACAACACTCATTAGCATTGGTTAGCCTTATTAAAAATATTTTTTGCTAATTTGTGACACCCAAAATGGTATTATTTTTCTTACATCTTTATTGGAGTATAATTGCTTTACAATGGTGTGTTAGTTTCTTCTTTATAACAAAGTGAATCAGTTATACATATACATATGTTCCCATATCTCTTCCCTCTTACATCTCCCTGTGCTATGCGGCTGCTTCACACTAGCTATCTACCTTATGTTTGGTAGTGTATATCAGTCCAGGCCTCTCTCTCACTTTGTCACAGCTTACCCTTCCCTGTCCCCATATCCTCAAGTCTGTTCTCTAGTAGGTCTGTGTCTTTATTCCTGTCTTACCCCTAGGTTCTTCATGACATTTTTTTTTCTTAAATTCCATATATATGTGTTAGCATACGGTATTTGTCTTTCTCTTTCTGACTTCACTCTGTATGACAGACTCTAGGTCTATCCACCTCATTACAAATAGCTCAATTTCGTTTCTTATTATGGCTGAGTATTAGTCCATTGTATATATGTGCCACATCTTCTTTATCCATTCATTCGATGATGGGCATTTCGGTTGTTTCCATCTCCGGGCTATTGTAAATAGAGCTGCAATGAACATTTTGGTACATGACTCTTTTTGAATTATGGTTTTCTCAGGGTATATGCCCAGTAGTGGGATTGCTGGGTCATATGGTAGTTCTATTTTTAGTTTTTTAAGGAACCTCCATACTGTTCTCCATAGTGGCTGTACCAATTCATATTCCCACCAGCAGTGCAAGAGTGTTCCCTTTTCTCCACACCCTCTCCAACATTTATTGTTTGTAGATTTTTTGATGATGGCCATTCTGACAGGTGTGAGATGATATCTCATTGTATTTTTGATTTGCATTTCTCTAATGATTGATGTTGAGCATTCTTTCATGTGTTTGTTGGCAGTCCATATATTCTTTGGAGAAATGTCTATGTAGGTCTTCTGCCCATTTTTGGATTGGGTTGTTTGCTTTTTTGTTATTGAGCTGCATGAGCTGCTTATAACTTTTGGAAATTAATCCTTTGTCAGTTGCTTCATTTGCAAATATTTTCTCCCATTCTGAGGCTTGTATTTGGTCTTGTTTATGGTTTCCTTTGCTGTGCAAAAGCTTTGAAGTTTCATTAGGTCCCATTTCTTTATTTTTGTTTTTATTTCCATTTCTCTAGGAGGTGGGTCAAAAAGGATCTTCCTGTGATTTATGTCATAGAGTGTTCTGCCTGTGTTTTCCTCTAAGAGTTTGATACTTTCTGGCCTTACATTTAGGTCTTTAATCCATTTTGAGTTTATTTTTGTATATGGTGTCAGGGAGTGATCTAATCTCATACTTTTACATGTAGCTGTCCAGTTTTCCCAGCACCACTTATTGAAGAGGCTGTCATTTCTCCACTGTACATTCCTGCCTCCCTTATCAAAGATAAGGTGACCATATGTGCATGGGTTTATCTCTGGGGTTTCTATCCTGTTCCATTGATCTATATTTCTGTTTTTGTGCCAGTACCATACTGTCTTGATTACTGTAGCTTTGTAGTATAGTCTGAAGTCAGGGAGCCTGATTCCTCCAGCTCCGTTTTTCATTCTCAAGATTGCTTTGGCTCTTCGGGCTCTTTTGTGTTTCCATACAAATTGTGAAATTTTTTGTTCTAGTTTTGTGAAAAATGCCAGTGGTAGTTTGATAGGGATTGCATTGAATCTGTAGATTGCTTTGGGTAGTAGAGTCATTTTCACACTGTTGATTCTTCCAATCCAAGAACATGGTATATCTCTCCATCTATTTGTATCATCTTTAATTTCTTTCATCAGTGTCTTATAATTGTCTGCATATAGGTCTTTTGTCTCCTTAGGTAGGTTTATACCTAGATATTTTTTCTTTTTGTTGCAATGGTAAATGGGAGTGTTTTCTTGATTTCACTTTCAGATTTTTCATCCTTAGTGTATAGGAATGCCAGAGATTTCTGTGCATTAATTTTGTATCCTGCTACTTTACCAAATTCATTGATTAGTTCTAGTAGTTTTCTGGTAGCATCTTTAGGATTCTCTATGTATAGTATCATGTCATCTGCAAACAGTGACAGCTTTACTTCTTTTCTGATTTGGATTCCTTTTATTTCCTTTTCTTCTCTCATTGCTGTGGCTAAAACTTCCAAAACTATGTTGAATAAGAGTGGTGAGAGTGGGCAACCTTGTCTTGTTCCTGATCTTAGTGGAAATGCTTTCAGTTTTTCACCACTGAGGATGATGTTGGCTGTGGGTTTGTCATATATGGCCTTTATTATGTTGAAGAAAGTTCCCTCTATGCCTACTTCCTGCAGGGTTTTTATCATAAATGGGTGTTGAATTTTGTCAAAAGCTTTCTCTGCATCTATTGAGATGATCATATGGTTTTTCTCCTTCAGTTTGTTAATATGGTTTATCACATTGATTGATTTGCATATATTGAAGAATCCTTGCATTCCTGGAATAAACCCCATTTGATCATGGTGTATGATCCTTTTAATGTGCTGTTGGATTCTGTTTGCTAGTATTTTGTTGAGGATTATTGTATCTGTGTTCATCAGTTCAAAGTTTTCTTTCTTTGTGACATCCTTGTCTGGTTTTGGTATCAAGGTGATGGTGGCCTCGTAGAATGAGTTGGGGAGTGTTCCTCCCTCTGCTATATTTTGGAAGAGTTTGAGAAGGATAGGTGTTAGCTCTTCTCTAAATGTTTGATAGAATTCGCCTGTGAAGCCATCTGGTCTTGGGCTTTTGTTTGTTGGAAGATTTTTAATCACAGTTTCAATTTCAGTGCTTGTGATTGGTCTGTTGATATTTTCTATTTCTTCCTGATTCAGTCTTGGCAGGTTGTGCATTTCTAAGAATTTGTCCATTTCTTCCAGGTTGTCCATTTCATTGGCATAGAGTTGCTTGTAGTAATCTCTCATGACCTTTTGTATTTCTGCAGTGTCAGTTGTTACTTCTCCTTTTTCATTTCTAATTCTATTGATTTGAATCTTCTCCCTTTTTTTCTTGATGAGTCTGGCTAATGGTTTATCTATTTTGTTTATCTTCTCAAAGAACCAGCTTTTAGTTTTATTGATCTTTGCTGTTGTTTCCTTCATCTCTTTTTCATTTATTTCTGATCTGATCTTTATGATTTCTTTCCTTCTGCTAACTTTGGGGTTTTTTTGTTCTTCTTTCTCTAATTGCTTTAGGTGCAAGGTTAGGTTGTTTATTCGAGATGTTTCCTGTTTCTTAAGGTGGGCTTGTATTGCTATAAACTTCCCTCTTAGAACTGCTTTTGCTGCATCCCATAGGTTTTGGGTTATTGTGTCTCCATTTTCATTTGTTTCTAGGTATTTTTTTATTTCCTCTTTGATTTCTTCAGTTATCACTTCGTTATTAAAGTAGTGTATTGTTTAGCCTCCATGTGTTTGTATTTTTTACAGATCTTTTCCTGTAATTGATATCTCTTCTCATAGCGTTGTGGTAGGAAAAGATACTTGATACAATTTCGATTTTCTTAAGTATACCAAGGCTTGATTTGTGACCTAAGATATGATCTATCCTGGAGAATGTTCCATGAGCACTTGAGTAAAATGTGTATTCTGTTGTTTTTGGATGGAATGTCCTATAAATATCAATTAAGTCCCTCTTGTTTAATGTATCATTTAAAGCTTGTGTTTCCTTATTTATTTTCATTTTGGATGATCTGTCCATTGGTCAAAGTGGGGTGTTAAAGTCCCCTACTGTGAATGTGTTACTGTCGATTTCCCCTTTTATGGCTGTTAGTATTTGCCTTAGGTATTGAGGTGCTTCTATGTTGGGTGCATAAATATGTACAATTGTCATATCTTCTTGGATCAATCCCTTGATCATTATGTAGTGTCCTTCTTTGTCTCTTCTAATAGTCTTTACTTTAAAGTCTATTTTGTCTGATATGAGAATTGCTACTCCAGCTTTCTTTTGGTTTCCATTTGCATGAAATATCTTTTTCCATCCCCTTACTTTCAGTCTGTATGTGTCTCTAGTTCTGAAGTGGGTCTCTGGTAGACAGCAAATATATGGGTCTTGTTTTTGTATCCATTCAGCTAATCTGTGTCTTTTAGTGGGAGCATTTAGTTCATTTACATTTAAGGTAATTATCAGTATGTATGTTCCTATTCCCATTTTCTTAATTGTTTCGGGTTCATTATTGTAGGTCTTTTCCTTCTCCTGTGTTTCTTGCCTAGAGAAGTTCCTTTAGCAGTTGTTGTAGAGATGGTTCGGTGGTGCTGAACTCTCTCAGCTTTTGCTTGTCTGTAAAGGTTTTAATTTCTGCATCAAATCTGAATGAGATCTTTGCTGTGTAGAGTAATCTTGGTTGCAAGTTTTTCTCCTTCATCACTTTAAATATGTCCTGGCAGTCCCTTCTGGCTTGCAGAGTTTCTGCTGAAAGATCAGCTGTTAACCTTATGGGGATTCCCTTGTGTGTTAGTTGTTGTTTTTCCCTTGCTGCTTTTAATATGTTTTCTTTGTATTTAATTTTTGACAGTTGGACTAATATGTGTCTTGGCATGTTTCTCCTTGGATTTATCCTGTATGGGATTCTCTGTGCTTCCTGGACTTGATTAACTATTTCCTTTCCCATATTAGGGGAGTTTTCAACTATAATCTCTTCAAATATTTTCTCAGTCCCTTTCTTTTTCTCTTCTTCTGGAACCCCTATAATTCGAATGTTGGTGTGTTTAATGTTGTCCCAGAGGTCTCTGAGACTGTCCTCACTTTTTTTCATTCTTTTTTCTTTATTCTGCTCTGCAGTAGTTATTTCCACTATTTTATCTTCCAGGTCACTTATCCGTTCTTCTGCCTCAGTTATTCTGCTATTGATCCCATCTACAGTATTTTTAATTTCATTTATTGTGTTGTTCATCATTAATGTTTCATCTTAAGTTCTTCTAGGTCCTTGTTAAATATTTCTTGCATTTTATCTATTCTATTTCCAAGATTTTGGATCATCTTTATTATCATTATTCTGAATTCTTTTTCAGGTAGACTGCCTATTTCCTCTTCATTTGTTAGGTCTGGTGGGTTTTTGCCTTGCTCCTTCATCTGCTGTGTGTTTTTCTGTCTTCTCATTTTGCTTATCTTACTGTGTTTGGGGTCTCCTTTTTGCAGGCTGCAGGTTCATGGTTTCCGTTGTTTTTGGTGTCTGTCCCCAGGGGCTAAGGTTGGTTCAGTGGGTTGTGTAGGCTTCCTGGTGCAGGGGACTAGTGCCTGTGTTCTGGTGGATGAGGCTGGATCTTGTCTTTCTGGTGGGCAGGTCCACATCTGGTGGTGTGTTTTGAGGTGTCTGTGGACTTATGATTTTAGGCAGCCTCTCTGCTAATGGGTAGGGTTGTGTTCCTGTCTTGCTAGTTGTTTGGCATAGGATATCCAGCACTGTAGCTTGCTGGTCGTTTAGTGAAGCTGGGTGCTGGTGTTGAGATGGAGATCTCTGGGAGATTTTCGCCGTTTGATATTATGTGGAGCTGGGAGGTCTCTTGTGGACCAGTGTCCTGAAGTTGGCTCTCCCACCTCAGAGGCACAGCACTGACTCCTGGCTGCAGCACCAAGAGCCTTTCATCCACACAGCTCAGAATAAAAGGGAGAAAAAGTAGAAAGAAAGAATTAGTAGAAGTAGAAAGTAAGAAAGAAAGAAAGAAAGGAGGGAGGGAGGGAGGAAGGAAGGAAGGAGGGAAGGAAGGGAAAAAGGAAAGAAAGAAGATAAAGTAAAATCAAATAAAGTAAGATAAACTATAATAGAGTTATTAAATAAAAAATAATTATTAACAAAAAAAAGAAAAAAAATTAAAAAAACAAAACCAAAAAAACCCGACGTATAGAACCCTAGGACCAATGGTGGAAGCAAAGCTATACAGACAAAATCTCACACAGAAGCATACACATACACACTCACAAAAAGAGGAAAAGGGGAAAAAATCATAAATCTTGCTCTCAAAGTCCACCTCCTCAATTAGGGATGATTCGTTGTCTATTCATGTATTCCACAGATGCAGGGTACATCAAGTTGATTGTGGAGCTTTAATCCGCTGCTTCTGAGGCTGCTGGAAGAGATTTCCCTTTCTCTTGTTTGTTCTCACAGCTCCCAGGGGCTCAGCTTTGGATTTGGCCCCGCCTCTGCGTGTAGGTCGCGGGAGGGCGTCTGTTCTTCTCTTAGACAGGACGGGGTTAAAGGAGCCGCTGATTCGGGGGCTCTGGCTCACTCAGTCCCGGGGGAGAGAGGGGCATGGAGTGCGGGGCAAGCCTGCGGCGGCAGATGCCAGCGTGACGTTGCGCCAACCTGAGGCGCGCCGTGCACTCTCCCGGGGAAGTTGTCCCTGGATCCCGGGACCCTGGCAGTGGCGGGCCGCACAGCCTCCCCAGAAGGGAGGTGTGGAGAGTGACCTGTGCTCGCACACAGGCTTCTTGGTGGTGGCAGCAGCAGCCTTAGCGTCTCCTGCCCATCTCTGGGGTCCGCGCTTTTAGCCGCGGCTCGCGCCCGTCTCTGGAGCTCCTTCAAGCAGCGCTCTTAAACCCCTCTCCTCGCTCACAGAGGGAAGAAAAAGTCTCTTGCCTCTTCGGCAGATCCAGGCTTTTCCCCGGACTCCCTCCCGGCTAGCCATGGTGCACTAACCCCCTTCAGGCCGCGTTCACGCTGCCGACCCCAGTCCTCTCCTTGCGCTCCAACCGAAGCCCGAGCCTCAGCTCCCAACCCCGCCCGCCCCGGCGGGGGAGCAGGCAAGCCTCTCGGGCTGGTGAGTGC
Source organism: Lagenorhynchus albirostris (assembly GCF_949774975.1). Classification (NCBI taxonomy): domain Eukaryota; kingdom Metazoa; phylum Chordata; class Mammalia; order Artiodactyla; family Delphinidae; genus Lagenorhynchus; species Lagenorhynchus albirostris. The sequence continues at coordinate 42,074,713 of NC_083102.1, forward strand.
CGGTCAGCACCTATCCTCTGTGTGGGAATCTCTCCCCGCTTTGCCCTCCGCACCCCTGTTGCTGTGCTCTCCCCTGCGGCTCCAAAGCTTTCCCCCTCCGCCACCCGCAGTCTCCGCCCATGAAGGGGCTTCTAGTGTGTGGAAACCTTTTCTCCTTCACAGCTCCCTCCCACTGGGCAGGTCCCGTCCCTATCCTTTTGTCTCTGTTTATTCTTTTTTCTTTTGCCCTATCCAGGTACGTGAGGGGTTTCTTGCCTTTTGGGAGGTCTGAGGTCTTCTGCCAGCATTCAGTAGGTGTTTTGTAGAAATTGTTCCACGTGTAGATGTATTTCTGGTGTATCTGTGGGGAGGAAGGTGATCTCCGTGTCTTACTCTTCCGCCATCTTCCCGGAAGCCCCAAAATGGTATTATTATTTTAAGTTGCATTTATTCCATGGTTTGTGTGATTGGATACTTATTCATGTTTGTAAACGGTTGCATTTCTTCTTATGTATTGCCTCTTTACATTCATCCACATTTATGTAAGCCCAATCTAGCCCTGAGACCATCTGTGTTACAGATACTCACTGTTGGTGAGTCTCTCTTGTCATTAAGTATTCCATAAAGTTGATAAAAATGCCATATATATTCTTACTACTCAATAGGCTGGACATTATGCTTCAGGCTATCTGAAATCGTTTATAACTTATACTATATACTTTATACTGTATCCAATATGTCATATTTAATATTAAATGCCAAGTTTAAAAATCTCAATGCTGCCACTGCTTAGATAAGGATTCAGTAATCATAATTTCATGGTTGGACACCATCAACTTTGTAAATTGTGTCTTATGTATGAAACTTCTTAAACCATTATTATTGATCTAATCTGGGCTGCTTTTTATAGAATACAGAAAGCAGAATTATTAAATTTTCAACAGTTTTGGGCCTCATGTGAACTAGTAGAGCTTTATACATTACGTTGTTGTCCAGTAAAAACTCACTGTATTCTTATTAGAAAGTATGTTCTCTGGAGCTCTGTTTATATTCTTTGAGTTGTTGAGTCTCCTCAAAAGGAGTGGTGTTAAAGATAAGGGAAAAGAGAAAAATCTCTTGTTTGAAAATTCCTGTTAACCATGATACCTAAAAGGAAAATCTGAAAAGAATGGGTAGGAATATAACTTCAGGCACAAAAGTCAAATTAAGATGGGTCAAGAACTTAAACGAAAAAGGTAGAACTTTAAAACTCTTAGAAGAAAATAGGAAAATGCAAATTAATACCACATGACAAAATGTTCAAGTCTGGTAATAATATGAATTTATGAGAAGAGGGGGCAACAAGAACTGTCACTAAGCTGTAATAGGAGTATATATTGATACAGCCATCTTGGAAAATAATTTATTACCTAATACATTTTAAAGTATATAGACCCTGCAACCAATAACTTTCCCCTAAAGAAATGCCTGTGCAAATATGCCAGGGAATACAAATACAAGAATGTTCATGGAAGCATTATTTGTACCTGGTGGAGGGAGCTGAAAACAACCTAAAGGACCACCAATAGAATGAATCAAAACAAAGTAATTCCATACAATGGAATATTGTACAGGAATGAAAATGATCTGTTCATGTGTCAATAGGAATGAATCTCAAATATAAGGTTAAGAATAAAAAACTAAGTTATCAAAGGTGGTGTGTGTATGTATGTGTAAATATATATGGTATTTGTATATAGCCTAAAAGCAAACAAAACAACAATAATATTAGGAGGTATATGTGTAGCAAAACAAAAGCATAAGCATAATTCATATAAGAGTTAGGCTGGCAATCACTTCTAAGAGAGAATGCAATCCAGGAGGAGCCCTGGGTGCTTTAATGCTCCTGTTCCAGTTCTTAACTGGGTGTTAAGTACATAAGTTTTCATTTTGTAATTAAGATGTACATATACTTTATAATGTGATATATTTTACACCCTTCAAAGTAAAAGCTTTGATCATCAGCGGTTCTTAAACCACAATTCTCTTTCAGTAGCTCTAGGGTGCTTCAACAAGCATCATCAGACTGGGGTCCTGCTAGTCAAACAAATTCTCTAATTGTAGATAATCTTCCATTTGTGCAGTGTATTACTTAGTTTCTTCAAGTGGCAGATGATATGACAGTGCCTTTATTGAACAGCACAAACTGGATAGAAAGCAGTTATTATTTTTTATTTTTTCTTATTTAAAATTTTTTCCTGTAAAAATAGTTCATATTCATTAAGGGAAAGTTGGAAAATTCAGGAGTGGTATAGCTTCTTTAAAATTACATTATGGTATCTTCTAAAAAGTTGGTTTATGAAAAGCCTTAATCATTACTTTTACTGTTATTAATTCAAAAAACTAAAATTTATAACTCCTCTTTATAATAAGACATTAGAGCATATCATTGCTAAGTAATCGTATGTTAGTTGATTGTCACCCAATCGTTGAATATATAAACTGAGGTTCCCAATTTACTGTCTGTTGCTAAGTCCTTTCCATTAGAAAATGGGAATGCTAATACCTTCCTCACAAAGTTACTGTTAATATTAAATTCTTGGTACGTTGATGTCAATATCATTTTTTTACTTGCTGAAGTATGAGTATACCATTTATAACTTGTAGTATTTATGAATGTTTATTCTGTTCTTTGAATATGACCCTAAAATATCAAGTCAAATGGCTGAATATAATTTCCTATAAACTATATGAATCTACAAGTTTCACAATCTCTATCCTTGGCATCATTTTGAAATTTATTCACAAAACTTATTTGAGCTGTCTGCAGAGAGTCTGAAACTGCTTACCCATGATGAGGTTTGTGATATTGGTAGTGGAGAATCAGTAATTTTTTATATAAAACATAAGTTTATGCATAATAAAAAGCCAAAGCAATACAGAGAAAATAGACAAGTAATTAAACAAGAATGGAGATAAAAACATGAACAGTTTAGAGGTGAGGGAGGGAGACCAGGCTGTCAAGATCTAAAATTCACTTATTAATGCTTAAAAAGCATTTTACCACATGGAGGAAGCTTTTATTACACAGAGCATTAGAGTGTAAAATAGGGATTTGGAAAGAATGTAGGACACGTGGGTGTGTGTACATGTGGTGCTTCCTTTAAGTATCCCCAACAGCAGCAACAAAAAAGCAAGCCCTGTGAACACATCCCTTTCATAGAAAGCACTAATCTCTTTTTTTCAGTTCTCACGGTTTCCTTCCCTGGCAGGTATAGTATCAACAAAGTTTGCCTAAATTTTGTGGTTGGTGGTGAAAGAAATTGTGTTAATGTATTTTATTTGTTTGATAGAGTGTTTGGGGGAAACATTGAATTAACATGCCTTCAAGCAATTTGTACACCTTCTAGTACCCAAAGCCGTCATCATTCAGAAGATTTGCAAACTTATATCCTTGGTTTCAGGACTCATTTCACTTTGGTCTCTTCTTTAGTGCTTTATATAGATGTACTATTCTACCAAATATTGCTAAATCCTTGAAAATAGCTCACGCATACAGAAAATAACTAAGCTTATTTTAATAACTTACAATTTCTTGGGTCTCTGTTTGCTTGTTCTGGCTATGTTTTGGGAATCAGCTTTCATGTGGAAACTGGTTTATATATATTCCTGAAAGCTGTTTAATTCTCTGGGCTTAGTAATAGTAATATGAAAAATCACAGAGGTTAGAATGGCCAAAATCCTGAACACTAACAACACCAAATGCTGACAAGAATATGGAGCAACAGAAAATCTTATTCATTACCAGGAGGAATGCCAAATGGTACAGCCACTTTAGAAGAGAGTTTGGTAAGCATACTCTTACCATATGATACAGAAATTGCACTCTGTAGTATTTACCCAGAGGAGTTGAAAACCTATGTCCACAGAAAACCTGCACATGGATGTTTATAGTAGCTTTATTCATAATTTCCAGAACATGGAAGCAACCAAGATGTCCTTCAGCACATAAATGGATAAACTTTGGTACATCCAGAAATGGAATATTATTCAGCACTGAAAATAACTGAGCTATCGATTATTATGAAAAGACATGGAGGAATCTTAAATGCATATTATTAAGTGAAAGAAGCCAATCTGAAAAGGCTATATATACTGGGTAAGTCCAACTATTGATATATGACATTCTGGAAAAGGCAAAATTTTGGAGATAATTAAAAAGTCAGTGGTTGCCAGGGGTTAAGGAGGAGGGAGGAATGAATAGACAGAGCATAGAGGATTTTTAGGGCAGTGAAACTATTCTGTATGATACTGTAGTGGTGGATATGTGCTATTATACATTTGTTAAAACCCATAAAATGTAAAACACCAAGCGTGTACCCTAGTATAAACTATGGACTTGGGGTGATAATGATGCATCAATGTAGAGTCATCAATTGTAATAAATCTACCACTTTGGTGGGAGATGTTGATAATGGGGGAAGTAGTGTGTGTTGGGGGGCAGGTGGTATATGGGAGGTCTCTGTACTTTCCATTCAATTTTGCTGTGAACCAAAAACTGCTGTAAAACATAAAGCCTATTTAAAAAATAAATAACAAATGGCATTGAATAAATTTTGGCATGAAAATTTGTGATGTTAGTGTTAGTAAAGCTAAGGCAGCAATTCTTAAATATATGTGAAGTCTTGAGAAGATATTAAATCCTTCTGGAAAACTGCTATATGTCAGATTAAACACAACTCTTGTCTGATCCTTCTCTTCATCATTAGAAATGTTAAAAAAAATACCAGTCTCTGCAATTCCCAAGATTTTATCACCATTTTCCCCTCTGCAGTCTGCCCTTCTCTAGTCAAAATTACATCTTATTTGTTTTACATGAAGAAACTCTTATACTTCCCTAGAAAATGTGAAAAAATTTTACATTATAGTTCATAGACTTTGAAGAAAGACGTCATTCATAGAAATTGTGTTACAATTCACAGTAATTATTTGATTCCTTTAAAAAAAAAAAAGATGTGCAATGTAATGTAGCTTCTTCATGGCCTTAAGATAGCCTCCATGTGATGAGAATTCTGTTTTTGCAACCCATCAGAGTCTTTGATAGCCTCTGTATATCAAGCATTCATGTTCTTTAATAGATAGGAAAAATACAAATTATATTTATTTTTTGCAAAGGTCAAGATTTTTATTACTCAACTTTCAGTAGTACCTTGATTAGAACCTCAAGTTAGTTTCCCTGTTTCTTTTGTATTGTGTTAAATTACCTTCTTTTCTCCCCCTGTGGTTAACTACAAAGATTAGAAAAAATACAAAGTGTACCCACTTAACAGAAGCATATGTCCATTAAGACACTTTTTTTTCAAAAGCAAAATTTCTAGCATGAGTTTCAGTAATATTCAATAGGATACATTGCTTTTCTTTGAAATGAGATCTAACCAAGTATTAATATTTGCTATGTAATACTCTTTGTGTGCCATGCGGTTCTTAAGAGTCCTTTCTTTGATCTTTTCAAAATACGTTGTTTGCCAACTGTATAGATACAATGTACAAGGGTCTGTTCAGATAGCAGGTGATAATCACCCTGTGATCAGTGCTGGGGTACAACAGAACGAAAGACTGATTCCTTTCATGTAAGATTTCCTAGTAGAGGTGCTGCTTGATCTGATCTTAAAGGGAAAGTAGGAAGTAACCAAGTAAAGGGAGCCAGGGTCAGGGAGGTCTTTCCAGGCAGAGGTGGCAGCATGTGTAACAGCACAGGACCATTGAGGGAGGTGGCTCAATCCAGGAACTGCATTTTGGTTCAGTGAGAGCACATGGGTGTTGAGGTATTTACCATAAGTTGGAGAGAGAGGAGCAGATCCTGCAAGTAGCAGGGTCTCAAGGGAAGCTAGGCCTCTGGAGTGGAAAGTCGTACATGCCTTACTCTCCAATATGTTAACTCTTAGGCTCTGTTTCTTCATCTGTAAATTGGTTATAATACCTTCCTCACCTTGAATACCTTGAATTGTGAGCATCAAACAAGATGTTCCACATGGAGGTGCATTATAAAGCACCACACACACAATCTAGACATTGAGTCAACTTTGAGGATGTTAACAAGGAAGATCTAAGAATTATTAATCCAAAAGAGCAAATGACAAAATCACTTATATTTGACTTTGCCTTATGTTAGAGGAGCCTTTGCAAATACTGATTTCCTTATCATGCTTGCCTGAGATTAAAATTCATTTGTAACTTTTGAACACTTGTAGACAGTGGTCTTTTATTTTTTAAATTCCATAAAAGAGCCATGTATATAATTCATATATGGATATTGAGGATTCTTCAAATGAAGCTGAAGCCCCCTTCATGGAATATTCTGGGTTGAATCATGACCCAAGCATCTAGGAGTTAACATCTGTACAGAAATAGCACCTCAACTACTGGAAAAGAAGTAGCCTGTTCACACAGCTTCATCCTAGAAAGACCTAAGGAATACAAAGGGGATCTTAACATGAATAGTGATTGTTTTAACTAGGCTAGTGTGGCAGCCACAAAGGTGCACTAGCCCTCGGATCTTCTTCTGGGAAAAAACTAACTGTCCAGGAGTACAGTTTACTGACAGCCTCCAACTACAGCCCCTTCTCCATCTGCCACTAGCGTTCAAGCCAAGGTCACACTCTTCTGGGCAGTCCCCAGCCAGTGACTGGGCATAGCAGGGTACCAGGGCCTGGCCGTCTCTGCCCAGTGCTGGACTTTGGAGCTCCTCACTGAGTAAGCCAAGACCTGGTCAGATCCCCAGGCTCTCCTTGCTTGCGCCTCCTGTCATAGGTGTCAGATCTGCCTCACTCCTGAAATCTTTCCCACCCAGTCCAGCTCCCTCTTGCTCTAACAGCTGTTACCCCTTCCAATAAGCCTCTTGCCCTCCCTACTCCATCTCAGCATGTTTCCTGGAGAACCTGAACTAACCTAGGTGGATTGCCAGCCCAGATCACAAGCAGAGCAAGTTCAGGCCTTTGTCTCAGTCTGTCGGGGATTCTGGAGAGATTCTGCTATTCTCTGTGTGTGCAGGGCTTATAAATAGAAAAAAACAAAACAAAAAAACCCAAAACTAAAACAAACAAAAACCTGACTGACTATAGGAAGGCCTAATTTCACTCCTTCACCCATATGCTAGTTTTCCCTGAATTTTCCTGACCACTCAGAGATGGTGCCACCAAGGAAATTTCTTTTTAGAAGCTCACTGAGGCCGAGTGTGAGCCCTTTTGGGCTATATCACGGTAGCTGTTGGCAGGAGAGGGGACTGCATGTCTTATCAGATGCCCAGTCTTTCTCACACCCTGGACCCTAGTCAAACCTCAGAGTTCCCAGAATGGAGAAAAGTCCTTTGTGAACCATAGCAGCCCAGGCATTCAAACCATCGAAGCTTAGTAAATTAAACACCGAAATTTGGTCACAAAATTACTCTAAGTCCAGTTATCTTAAATGAACAGTTGGGCTTTATTAGACACTCTCTACAATATTACGAAAAGCAAAGCTATCTTAAGCTGGAATATAGTTCATGTTTATTCCCCATATTTAATAAAATGATTTGCTGCACTATAAAAAAATTTTCTTTTGGAATAAGTAGGAGGGAATGTCCACTAAAAAATTACTGTGCACAAAATGTTTATATATGCCTAGTGCCATCTGCTGGCTATGAAATATTATAACATTTGTCATGAAACAGGTACAAAAAGTGTTAAGGAGCTAGTCTGCATGTGTTTTAATAGAAAATGGGAGAAATCCAGGGAGAAATGAACAGAACTCAAGGACACGAACTACACTTTTTCAGTTGTGATTATCTCGCAGATAGTGATTGAAGAATAATTCCTGGCTTCTCTCCCTTAGCCACCATATCTCTGCTATTTCTTCCACCCAACTCCCACCTCCGATGCCTTAGAAGGTTCTGCCCAATTTTGTCCCTGCCTCCCTGTTCAGGACCATTGATACTCCCAACACGGCACTTTCACTTCAGCAACAATGAACTGCTTGAAATCCCCAGCGTCTTTTTCCTGCTCACACTCTCCTCTCAGTCTACTAGGGTCTTACCTGTTCTCCCACTTCCTCCTCTTGCTCATCCTTCACATCTCTGCTCAGAAGCCTCCTCCTCCTGGAAGCCAGTCCTGACCAGCTCCTCCATGGTCTGCTAGTGACACCCCACTTGCCATGTTTTTTGATCATTTACTGATTACCCTTGGGAGTCTTTCACTGAGTTGGGAGCTACTTACATGCAGGATTTGTGTCATTTATTTGTTTTCCACCCAGCACAGTACCTGGCACATAGTAAAAGCTCAGCAAATATTGCATGAAGGAATAATGTGGAAAATAACCAGAAAAATTTAAAGATAGAATGGTGAGTGATCCCTCTAGGTCACTTTTCCTGTTTGCTGTCCCTACTATACAGCTAAATTATCCCCAAAATGGATCAACATATTCTTAATTATTTTTAAGTATCCAACACTGTATTAGGTGCTCTGGGGATCAAGTTCAAAATATTAGTATCTAAATTAAGATGGCGTTTGAATCCCTGCTCTATCACTTACTAGCTGGGCAATTTATTTAACATTTTAAAGTTTTATCATCTACAAAATGGAGATAATAAAGGTATATCTTTTGAAGAAAAAAGTGAGGTAATACATGTAAAGCATATAAAACAGAGTAAGTGGCCAGTTAAGCTGTTCGTTGTTCTTGTTGTTGTTGTTCTTGCTAAAGTCCAGGAACTGATTGAAGATCAGCGCAGCACAGAGCAACTGCTGCTTGGGTGGGGTTTCTATTCTCCACTCAACATTTTCTTTATTCCTTAGGGACTGTCTGTCCCCTCTAGAGTCTGTTATCAATATTTTGCTATGTCAATTTGGGGAATCTTTGCTACTGCATTGTTTCTTTGGTCAGGGCTAATTCTGTGTCTTTAATTTTAAAAAGCCATTATGCTGGAAACAGAATATGCACACAGCCTAAATATATGACCGTATGGCTTATACCGCAAAAGAGCTGGTAACTATAGTGTAGTGGTATCATGTTGCTTTAAGTTTTAAAATAACTCAGAATTTACTCAGTGGGCTTTCCCTTCAGGTGTAAAATAAGAAACCCAACAGTCTCAGGCCTCCAGAGTTTGGCTTCTGATTAACTTCTCACCAGTAAAGGCAAAGCAAATTGAAAAAGAAAAATAACTGCTTTTCAGATGGAAATGAATACCATCAAGGGAGTTGATGTCCTGTGTACATATTTTACCTAATGTCACAGGCTAGTTGGGTGGAGAATGGCAAAGGAGGCTGTTTCGGTTTACTTCTAGATGGAGTTTGCAAATATTTTTCTAAATTCCTGTTCTTGTAGATGACTTTACCTTGAGAGAGTCAGATATAAAAAAGGTAAACAGAGGCAAAGGTTTGTGGCTTGGTTCTTTAGTAAGTAGTTCTCACTCTTTTTCCTACCTCTCACTCCTGCTGCTGGAAGCAAGGTGAGGAGAAGGGAAGAGATGGTGGAAGAGGGGAAGATGTGGAGGGAAAGGTAGGAGGGGGTTGGTGGTTGAGGCAGATGAAAGACAGTAGTTGTCTGGGTTGTCTCCTGTTGGAACCGCTTCCCAGAAGCCCCTTTTCACTTATTTGGGTAAAGCCATGACGTGGACAGTCATAGTATAAAACTTGGCTTGTGAGACCTATCTCTCAGATTATCTGCTTAGGCTGGGGATTCAATCTCAACCTACCCAGGTTTTCAACACTGCTCACTGTATTGACCATGGCTGTACTTACCACAACAGGTGGTTTTTTTTCTGGGCATTATTTTCCTACTATTACCACCACCCAAGAGAAAAGAAACTTAAACTTCGACTTTACAATATTTTAGCTAATGCCACTTTCTCATCTTAGGTGGTTTGTAATTATGGATTCACACACACTCACATGAAATGATATTCTTTGTTAGATAATTTCATACTTACAAATCTTCTGACACGCACACAAATCCATCCTCATACTGGATGTGTCCACAGCCCTCCTGAGCCAGAAGTAAGGTCATAGAGAAGTAGAAAGAGACCCTCAGGGCTTCCCTGGTGGCGCAGGGGTTGAGAGTCCGCCTGCCAGTGCAGGCGACGCGGGTTCGTGCCGCGGTCCGGGAGGATCCCACATGCCGCGGAGCAGCTGGGCCCGTGAGCCATGGCCTCTGAGCCTGCGCGTCCGGAGCCTGTGCTCCGCAAAGGGAGAGGCCACAACAGGGAGAGGCCCGCGTACCGCAAAAATAAATAAATAAATAAATAAAAAGAAAGAGACCCTCAATGAAGAGATATTGTTTTGTCTAGAACCATCCCTTCCTGCAGGAAAATGAACATTATTGTTAAGGCAAGAAATTTGGCATTATAACAATTTTTTTAACTGTCTGAGTCTATGGCAGCATCAGACATTAGAAGATAAATATGAGGGCTTCCCTGGTGGCACAGTGGTTGGGAATCTACCTACCAATGCAGGGGACACGGGTTTGAGCCCTGGTCCGGGAAGATCCCACATGCTGCGGAGCGACTAAGCCCGTGTGCCACAACTACTGAGCCTGTGCTCCGGAGCCCGCGAGCCACAACTACTGAAGCCCGTGTGCCACAACTACTGAAGCCCGCGCACCTAGAGCCCGTGCTCCGCAACAAGAGAAGCCACTGTAATGAGAAACCCACCCACAGCAATGAAGAGTGGCCCCCGCTCTCAGCAACTAGAGAAAACGCGCGTGCAGCAGCGAAGACCCAATGCAGCCAAAAATTAAATAAATTTTTTTTTAAAAAAGAAGATAAATACGAGAGTTCAGCAAAAGTATACAAAGACTTTTCACAAAGTCACCTATTCAGTTCTCCAGATCAGAAAAATAGGCAGGAATAAAATTTCTGCTTCCTCCTTTACGTCTCCACTGTAGTGATGAAGACTCCCACTGCAGGATCAACAACATTTTGGTGGCTTTCACTCTGTTAACCTTCATTTTGTTTCCAACCCTTTCGAGTTGGAGCCCAACAAGGGTCTTCCTGCCCGGTGCTGCTCACGCCAATAGAATATGACCGAGTTTGATTCGGAAGCAAAGGAAAGCTTCATTCTTTAATCAGAGAACGGAGAGGTACGAGCTTGTGTTCTAGGTTCGTGCTCTCCAGACAGGGCTGCTTTATAGGGTCTGGGGGTGGGGGGTAGGGAGTTCTCGCCCGGCAGTTGCAGTCACGCTGCTCGGGGCTCCAGCTCGCAGTGCCGGGCGCAGTGTCTCTGCACACGGCCCGCTGCTGCTGTCTTGAGTTGAGTGTCAGTGCTCAGCGCTTCAGCACATCGGTTCGCGCTGGGAACACTAATCTGACATGTTAGGTGCAAGGCCTCTGCATATGACCACATACAGGCAAGTGGAACTAGACTAAGCACAAAAGAAGAGGTTAGCTCTTATCATCTAGATTCCATCTTATTTTTCCCGGGGTCCCCAGGGGGCTTTGTGACCCCGGGGGCTTTGCTGTTGAAAGTTTTCCCTAGGGGTACAAAACATGCCTTAATAGGAAAACATTTCTTTGCATGCCCAAGACCTAGCTCAGTGCCTGGCTTTCATAAGTACTTGGTAAATATTTTCAGAATGAATTTATATATACAAACAGGTCCTGCGCGCATGGTTTCCATGGAGAACCAGAACTGGGCAAATAAGGGAAATCAATGGGGTCTTAAAATTTAAAAAATAACTGAGCATTTTACAATATTGCTCAGATGGAATCCACTCTTTCATGATGGATATCTATCTTTTCTGTTTGCAGCTACTTCTCTCTTACCTGACCAGCAGAAGCCTCTTTTGCAGGCAACCCACTCTAGTTCAGATCATCTCTAAGGCCTTTTGGCTCTTAAATGCCCATCATCTGTGAATGACTCATTGCTACTGACACCTTTACTTCAGGGGGAGGAGAAAAGTGAAGCAGTTTAAAATACACAAAAATGTCAAAATGGCAGAAAATCTTAGATTCAGGTGGAAAGTACATAAGTGCTGGAGTTCTAGAGAAGTCTATCTTCACAAGAAATTTTAGGAGGTAGATGAAATAATGAAAATATTGTTGCAAAACAAAAGTGAACATGGTTAGCAAATAGACTGTCTAGCAGCATATGCTGTCAGTCATTTGAAAAGTAAGGAAGTTTCCATTCAATATGTTTTCAAGGAAGGCCTTCAAGAAGTTTATGTTGGTGACTTTTTTAAATAACACACATAGACCCTGAATTCAATCCAGTTTAACTCAGTTAAGTAGTTTGTAAGCACTTCTTACATGGCTGGTGACAGAAGGGGCAGTGATCAGGACAGTATATTAACCATGATTTTTATTTTCTACATTTTGATGCTTCGATATCTGGGGACTTGCTGACCCAGGAGGGACTGGGTCAGGCCCTCCCTCCCAGGGTTAGCTAATTCCTAGAGATCTCAAACAACTGCAAGCACACCTTTCATATGCAAACTAACCAATCCTGAGTCCATATCTCCAGGTGTCTTTTTTTTTTAGCAATACAGATAGAGTTTTATTTTCCTTTCCATTTCCTCCCTTCATTTAATTATTTTTAATTTTTATTTTATATTGGAGTATAATTGATTAACAATGATGTGTTAGTTACAGGCGTACAGCAAAGTGATTCAGTTATACCTATATAAGTATCCACTCTTTTTCAAGTTCTTTTCCCATTTAGGTTATTACAGAATATTGAGCCGAGTTCCCTGTGCTATACAGCAGGTCCTTGCTTATACGATCTCAGATTCCGGGCCATTACCCAACCGCCCTAATCACCACAGGGCCAGGTTCCAGACAACTAGGGACAGCCCCTATGCCCCAGAGTCTACTAGCCAATCCTAGACTTATTTACCCTACTTTGCCTGTTTCTTCCCACAGAAACCACAAGCAAGCCTCTTGCATGTGTACATTCCCCCCACCTTCCTCTGCCTCCTGATGGGCCTTGATCCTTCTCCATGTGGGTGCATAGAGTGCCCTCTCCTCTTGGGAGCTGTGAGTAAACGTCTTTTTTCATGACAGTCATTGCCACGTCTGTGTGTCTTACCTTAGATGTTTAAAACAAATCCCAGAGGCCAAAATCCAGAGCGGTGACAACACCAAATGCTGGTGAGGATATGGAGCAACAGGAACTCGTTCATTGCTGGTGGGAATGCAAAATGCTTCAGTCACTTTGGAAGACAGTTGGGCAATTTCTTACAAACACACTCTTACCATACGATCCAGCAATTGCACTCCTTGGTGTTTACCCAAGGGAGTTGAAAACTTAGGTCCGCACAAAACCCTGTACATGTTTATAGCAGTTTTATTCATAATTGCCAAAACTTGGGAGCAACCAAGATGACCTTAAGTAGGTGAATGGATAAATAAACAACCAGATAATGGAACAGTATTCAGTGCTAGAAAGAAATGAGCTATCGAGCCATGAAAAGACATAGAGGAACCTTAAATATACATCTCTAAGTGAAAGAAGCTAATCTTAAAAAGCAACATACTATATGATTCCAACAGTATGATACCAGGAAAAGGCAAAACTATGGAAACAGTAAAAGGTTCAGTAGTTGCCAAGGGTAAAGGTGTGGGGAAAGAGGGATGAATAAATGGAGCACAGAGGATTTTAGGGCAATGAAAATACTCAGTATAATACTATAATAATGGATATAAGTCATTATATATTTATCCAAATCCCTAGACTGTACAATACCAAGAGTGAGCCCTAATGTAAACTATGGACTTTGAGTGAGTATGATGTGTCAGTGTAGGTTCATCACCTGTAATAAATATTCCCCTTTGGTGGGGGATGTTGATATTGAGGGAGGCTGTGCCTGTGTGGGTGCAGGGATATATGGAAATCTCTGTACCTTCCTCTCAATTTTGCTGTGAACCTAAAACTACTCTAAAATATATATACATGTGAAAGACCTTGTAACCAGCACTTACAAAGAATTCTTGCAACTCAATAATAAGACAAACAACCCAATTTTAAAAATGGGGAAAAAATCCTGGATAAACTTAGAAGAGACAGATAGTGGTAACCTTGAAGAACTAGCCTAAAAACCGTGGCAAAGTGTCTTCTTGATCCTTTCTTCTCTATCTTAGCAATGGTCATGCTGGAAGAGCATGGACAGGCAAATCTGGGTTGGAGCCATGGCTCTGCCACTTAATAGCCATTTGACCTTAGGTAATTTAATCCATATGAACATCCATTTAATCATTTATAAAATGAGGATAATACTGCCTATCCCACAGGCTCCTGTGGAGATTAAACGCCATATATATCAGAGAGTCTTTAAAGTAGGTGCTTACTAAAAAGCTATTTTGTGGTAGTTGCAGCTGATAAAATTTTTCTGAGGGAATCATCACCACTTCCATATGTCTCTGATAAAATGAAAAATAATAGATGTGATGGTTTGAGAGTAAAAGAGATTAGGACTTATGAGTGAAGGCATACAGAGATTGCAAAAATAAAGGAACAACAAGAGTTATTTGGTAAGGGACATTTTAATGATAATACTTTAAAAGTGAGATCATGGCAGTAGAAGATGTGATAGAGGCTACCTGCCAATAAGAACAAATGAGTAGGAACTTTTGTTTTCATTGGCTTAGGTAATTTGAATACCTGTAGGCAAATCTACTGTGCCTTGATATTTCCATCAGTAAAATGGAAATAATAATGGCTAATGTGGCCTTTTTCAATCAAAACTTGAAAAGTCAGTCACCTCACTCTCCTACAGCCCTATGGGCAGCCAGCTCCTGTTGATGCCTTCAGGAAAGCTTGCTTTGTCCTTTCCTTTCCTACTCAGATACACAACCCTCATTAGCTTCCTTTTCACTTTGTATAAGGACAATGGGAGGAACTTACCTTGTGCCCCTGTCTCCAGCAATTCCTCCCTTTGTACCATCTTCTATCTCATAATGGATTAATCTTCCTAAATACTGGCTGCCATACATTGAGGCTACATTTCTACTCAGAACTTTCCATTGCTTCCCACTTCACAGGGCAAATGTCTTTACTTGACACTGAAGACCTTTCCACAGTGCAGTCTAGGTCTACCTTTCCAGTCTCATCTCCCACTGCTCACCTAAACAAATTGAACCAGAAGACTTTGCCCTATCTTCTGAGCATGTCCACATTTTGGTTCACACTAATTTCTCTTTGTTTTCTCCAATCTCTCCACTAGCAATTCCTACCTACGTTTGAAAGTCCAGCTCAAATCTTCCCACTTTGGAGCCTTTCTTGTCACTTAATGTGAACTCTTCACTAAACCACTACAATACTTCTTGTGCCACACAGCATATTTGATATTTTACTGGCTGTACTTTACATTAGCTTTATATTCACTAACTTATCCCTGGGACTAAATCCTCAAAGATCCAAGATCATAGTAGGTTTTTAATATTGCCTATGCATTTGCCCTTTGGTGACCCATTTCCACACAAAGGAAGGTGACAGACATTCTTGACCAGAACATAGAGCAGTGAAATGACACACAACGACCACGCCTGGGGAATACCTAGACTGAGTGGGTTAAACAACAGAAACTTAATTGTCTTACCATTCTGGAGGCTAAAAGTCTGAGATCAGTGTTGGCAAGGTTGCTTTCTTCTGAGGCCTCTCTCCTGGGCTTACAGGTGGCTGTCTTCTCCCTCTGACTTCACATGGTCTCCCCTCTGTATGGTTCTGTGTTCTAATCTCTTATTCTCATAAGAGCAGTCATACTGGATTAGGGACCACCCTAATGACCTCATTTTACTTTAATTACCTCTTTAAAGACCGTGTCTCCAAATATAGTCACATTCTGAGGTACTGGGGGTTAGGACTCCAACATATGAATTTCAGAAAGACGTAATTCAACCCATAACACCTACTTAACAGCATGTGTTTTATAAAGAAGAAGGAGAAGGAGAGTGAGAAGGAAAAGGAGAGAGGAAGGGAGAGAGGGAGGCAGGGAGGTAGGAAGGAAGGAAGGCAGGGAGGGAGGAAAAGGAGGAGAAAGGAGGAGGGCCTGTTAGCAATGTATAGGATAGAACTTCTTTTCTTTAAAATTTGAAGTTTGATGGTTTTACAGTCATTAAAAATAGTTTTGACACAAAGAATGCCATCAAGCTTAGACCTACATGGGACATGAATGACACAAAGCATGCCGAAGAGAAGGAGCTGAGTGATCCATATTTAAAAGAACTATCCTCTCCTTTAAAGGGAGGGGAAGTGAGAATATAATGCCTAGGGTTGTTGCAAATACTTTTGCTCAAGTTAATGCTATAATGAACTTTTTACACTTCTTTTTCTATGTGTGTCCAATCATTCTTAACTCTACCTTTATTAACTTCATAAAGTTGATTAGAGAGCCTTTCCTTTCCGGTGTTATAGATTGATGACTCCATCCTACTAATGCAGTCATTATTCTAGTGCCCAGGCAAGGGGTCTTACTCTTATGACTCAGTGTAAGGTCCCTCTCTACCTAATCTCGATCTGATGCTCCGTGTGGCAGTACCATTAAAGGCCTTTCCATCTCAGAGAGTAAATGTGAACTAACTCAAATCCAAAGACAATTAAAAACTTTATCATTATTGGTTATATCCACAAAACCATTGACCATAGTTTTAATGTGAATGTCTGTTCAGACACAAAGAGCTCATCAGTTAAGTAGAGAAAACCAGAACAATCAATTTATTTATTCCACTGTTTTAATAGATGGATGCACAACAACCAGCATCCAGTCATTTACTGAATAATACAAGACATTAATATTTACCTTTGAGGGAAGCAGAATTTATACTGTGTAATCTTTCTCTCTTGTGTAAATAAATTAGAGGCTCAGGAAATAAAAGGACAGGTCGGGCAGAGCAAAAGCAGGGTAAGTAATTCAGGTAGGGCCAGTAGTCCATGGATGACCACCAAGTTTAGGTGAAAGTAAAGAATAAATCTGAATGTGAGAGCTGGGACAAGGACAGATCTTTAAGTTATGGCCTCAGTGATGTGTGATTAAGAAAGGTGAGTCTGATAGGGATCAGACTTGTGGTTGTCAAGGGAGAGGGAGGGAGAGGGATGGACTGGGAATTGAGGGTTGGTGGATGCAAGCTATTACATTTAGAGTGGATAAACAACAAGGTCCTACTGTAGAGCACAGGGAACTCTATCCAATCTCCTGGAATAAACCATAATGGAAAAGAATATTTAAAAAAGAATGTATATATGTGTGAAACTAAGTCACTTTGCTGTACAGCAGAGATTGGCACAGCATTGTAAATCAACTGTACTTCAATAAAAGAAAAAGAAAAAAGAAAAGTGAATCTGAGCAAGATTGGAAACCAGGCCAGCAGTCATGGAGGACATGGACAGGCATATACTCCTAAGAATAATAATAGTAATAATGATAATAATAAGCCATCACTTATAGGCCTACTCTGCACTGTGTCACTTTATACATCAGCTATTTAATCTTTAGAACAGCTTAGTAATGTTTCACAGGCGAGAAACTTGGATATCAGAGATGTCAAATATCTTCCTAATATCCCTTAGCTAGAGAGGAGCAAGGCTGGAAATTAGATTCAGGTCTGTCTGATCCACAGATACAATCATACAAAAAACAAACTGCCCTGGATGGGGAGACAAAACTAGAGATCTAGAAAGTAAGGGACCCAGGAGTTGTCATTTTATATTTGGGACCGGATAGTGAAAGAAATGAAGGATGAGGAATAATTGCTGAGAATAAGAGCCTTGGAACTTTTGCAAGGGAAAAATATGATAGATCTACCCTGAAGTTAAAGAAATTGGGTTCCAAAGATCATCTCAAGAATTCCTTCAGAAATTACTGACCAAGTAATTGACCCAGCTCTTCTCATCCCAAACCTTCTCAGGGTTGGTGTAAGCCTGAGGGTGTAGGCCTGGGGGTGCAGGGCAGGGCTGAACCTCGGGATGGGGAACAAGTCTCAGCTGGTACAGCAGTGGAGAGGGAAAGGAAGGCAGGCATATGGGTCATTCTGTACACCCAGGAGCTCTAGCCCATAGCGGGATTCCTGTTCTTTCTATTCCTCATTAAGAAGTGACTCAGTGGGGAGCTGCAGACACTCACAGAGTCCCACAGCTGACTCCGTGCTGGGCTTACTGGCAGACTTGAGGGATCCTGCTTCCTCTTGGGGAAGTTCAGGTTTCTGCTGTCCAAACTATAGGCTTCCCTGCTGGATCAGGCACAGGATTATCGTTGAACAAAAGTCAAGGGCACAGGCCTTTGAGCATTTCCTGTTTATTTGTTTACTGGTGCCCATTTGCTGGAATTTAAAATGCTCTGGAGGAAATCAAGTTCCCATCTGCGGCAATTTCGTGACAGTATGAGTTGTGTGTGCGATTCCATGTAGCTCCTGAGGGTGTGGAGCTGTTCCTGGTGATACGGTGAATGATATGCATTCAGCCGGACAGGGCAGGTGCTCACTTTAGAACATGGGTGAATGGCTGACGTGACATCTTGCTGATCTCTCTCGAAGGCAAAGTTCCCCAAGTATGTAAAAGACTTGGAAAATAACATAAAATTGCCTTGCACTCATAAACCAGCAGAATGTAAATGCTTTGTTTTTTAAAACTAAAAATTATTTTTAAGGCTTTTGCTCCACAATAGGATGGAAATGATATGGCAGTGGGGGAGCGCAGTGATATCAGTGAAGCATGGCACACCATGCATTTCACTGTTAATACAGCCAGAGACACAGAGGAAGTCTGAAAACCTATTCTTAAGTGATGTCTTAATGCAAAAATAAAAATGAGTGCTTGTAAATGTATATTGAGCTGTCTGCTAGGCAGCTGAGGGCAATTGAGATCAGAACTGCCACTATGAGTCTGGGTTGACTCAGATTCTCCATTTCAGCTTCTTCATGATGACTAGTAATTTTAGGTTGAGTAAAGAGACACTTGGCTTTAGTTTACCTGTCTCTGAAATAGAGAATATTCAGTGTGACCATGTCCGGCAGCTCCAGGACACTGGTGTTTGTGAACTGTTGACCCTTTCTTAGGAATGAGAGCCTGTGATTACAGGATAGTTCTCAGAGATATGTGACAGATCATTATTATCAGACACGGTTAACAGACAAGAAAATTGCTGGCACTCATGCCAAGAATCTGAAAGTTATTTTTAAGGCAAAATCATACTATTTAAAAAAAAATGATCACATTCCTGCCATGTGCCAGAAAATGGAAGGAGCTCAGAGGGCAGTGATGAATTCTCTGCCCTCAGGGACCCTCAAGGAGGAAACAGACAAATAAACCAACAATGACCCTCAAGGAGGAAACAGACAAATAAACCAACAATTGCCTAGTATTACAGGCACGGGTATATTTCCAGAATGTGAACATAAACACAAAAACACATATGAACACTGGATGGGACACTGGATCATTATGACTCATGGGAGGTTGAAGCTACCAATTTGCAAAGGAGCTGCATGTGGACTAACAGACAACACCCCCCTGATGAAGTTCTCAGCACCTCTCCTAGCAAAAGCAGAAGTCAGATTCCCATGTCTCCACAATTCCCACATATTCAGCGTTTTTCAAAGCCTTCCCAGGGCTTCCCTGGTGGCGCAGTGGTTGAGGGTCTGCCTGCAATGCAGGGGACACGGGTTCGTGCCCCGGTCCGGGAGGATCCCACGTGCCACGGAGCGGCTGGGCCCGTGAGCCATGACCGCTGAACCTGCGCATCCGGAGCCTGTGCTCCGCAACGGGAGAGGCCACAGCAGTGAGAGGCCCGCCTACCGAAAAAAAAAAAAAAGCCTTCCCAAAGAAGGAAGGACAGGGAGATGCAAGTTATATATATAATTCAATAATAATTAGGTATTAATGTTTCTGCAGCTGCTATTGCTGGTCAAGGTGAAGTAAGCCCTCTACACGCTCTTTCTCTCACTAATTATGGCTAAAACCAATACAGTAAAACACAACTACTTAAAGAATCTGAAAAATAAGCAATAGGAGGGAGGTTGAAGAGGAAAGTCAAAAATTGAAGAAAAACCAGTATTTTGGGTTGTTTCTCCTCCTTTATTTCACTCCTCTCACAGGAAAGTGGCCCCAGTTATGCAACTGGGCAGCAGACACAGACATCAGAACTCTGAACCTACCTTTTTCAACCAAAGCAAGAGAGGGGGCCCCCTGCAACCTGAAAAATGTGGAACACATCTCAATTTTTTCCTCTTCTTTTTCTCCTACTTCTAACACAAATGTGGTCCCAGCCTGGAACTTCATGGCAGTGGCCATGGCATGAACACCTAAAGCACTGAGGAAAAAAAAAAGAAAAGGAACTCAGTCTCTCTGGTCAGAGGATCTGGCAAAAGGGTTCTCTGTGTTCCAAAGAGTATGGGAGAAATCTCTATTATTGTCTTCTCTCTCTTACCTCACTGCTTTGCCCTGAATGTAGTGTCAGTCACATGCAACTGTAGAACAGAGTGATCCAAATAAATGCTATGAGGAGCCCATCTTTCCAGCCAGAGGAACCTGGTACCGATGGCCCTGGGAACTGGAGAGTGTGCGGGAAACCCTGGAGAGGCCAGAATTGTACACTAATTCTGTACATTAATTGTACACTAATTCTGTGTACAAACTAACACAAGTTCTGGGCTTAGTGCCCAAGCTGGACGTGCATGAGTCAGACCCAAAGCAACATCACAACCACTTTGAGACCTGACCTGAGATGAGACCACTGTTCACAGAACTTGTGATTTGTACCTCATGAGGTTAATTAGTTGCTAATTAGTTGCTAAAACAAACAAACAAAATCAATATTCTCCAGATATTTTTCTGGGGAAAACTCCAAAAATCTCCAGAGCATGTGAACAGGACCCAGACTCCTACAACATAATACCAAATTGTTTAGAATACAATCTAAAACAAGTTAACAAAAAAACAGGAAACTGACTGGTTCTCAGGGAAATTCTATCGACAGATGCCAGTCCACTCCAAAACAGCAAAAGTCACATTCTTTTAAAGTACCTATATGGGCCATATTCTGGGCCATTAAATAAACCCTAAATTTTAAAAAAAATAATTGAAAACACACTAAATATGTTAACAGTAATAAGTGTGTACGACCATAATAGAATTAAAGAAAAAAATCAAAAACAGAAAGATAGCCAGAAAAGATCCAAACATTTAGAAACTAAATAACACTATTCTAAATAGTCCGTTGATCAAAGAAGTAAGGGAAGTTTTGAGGGAAATAAGAAAATATTTTTAAATGAATAACAATGAAAATATAAGTTATAACAATTGGAAGTGCTTAGAGAAAAAAAAATTATAGCATCAAATGCTCATATTAGAAAATAAAGTCTCAAATCAATAGTCTAAGCTTCCAATGGGAGGGCTTCCCTGGTGGCACAGTGGTTAAGAATCCGCCTGCCAATGCAGAGGACACGGGTTCGAGCCCTGGTCCAGGAAATCCCACATGCCACGGAGCAACTAAGCCCATGTGCTGCAACTACTGAGCCTGAGCTCTAGAGCCTGGGAGCCACAACTACTGAGCCCATGTGCCACAACTACTGAAGCTCGTGAGCCTAGAGCCCGTGCTCTGCAACAAGAGAAGGCACCGCAATGAGAAGCCCGTGCGCCTCAACAAAGAGTAGACCCCGCTCACCACAACTAGAGAAAGCCTGCGCGCAGCAACAAAGACCCAACGCAACCAAAAATAAAAGTAAAATAAATAAATTTTTAAAAAATTTTTAAGAAATTGGAAAAGAAGAACAAACTAAACCAAAAGTAAGCAGAAGGAAGGAAGGAATATATAAAGATAAGAGCAAAAATCAATGAAAGTGAAACCAGAAAAACAATAAACAATGTAAATGAAAATATCAACAAAATGCATAAAGCTCTAGCTAAATTAACAGAGAGGGGTGATGGGGAGCAAAAACTACCAGTATCAGGAATAAAAGAGTAGATATCACTAGGAAGGCCACCAGGGGGTCCAGTGTTCTCAGGGGACCTAGGTCCCTTGGAGACACTGGAGGTTCACTGAAGGAGGTATCAGGACCTTGGAGTTCAGGATGAAGCACACACTCAAGGAGGGGCCGTGGACAGTTACTGCAGACCCCCAGAAAGGTGCCAGAGTAACCAGTGGTTGGAGCCTGGGTCCAGGGCCAGTTTAGGGGCCATGTGGGAGGAACATGTGGCCAGAACTGTGTTACGCTGAGTCACACTTAGCCTAGCTCTTGAGGGAGTTCTAATAACTCTCATGACACCATGAGGTGTGACCATTTACAAGCAGAGGTTCCCTCAGGGGACATAGAGACAGCGAATCTCTGGGAAGCATGGACTTTTGATTGAGCCAGAGTTGGGTTTGAGGTCTGGCCACTGCCTAGGGCCAAGTAAGCTCTGGTCACCCCCGCTGCAAAAGGGGAATCCTAGGACAGTGAGGAGAGAGAGTGGCTGGACCCGTGCCTGGCATTAGCGGGGTGCTCACTACATACTGGTTTCTTTCCATCCGCCTGAGAGGCCAGGCTTCTCATTTATCAGAATTGTCACTTTGGGGCAGAAAGAGCTCAGTCCCAGCAGGAGCTGGGCAGAACCTGGGGCAGCCACAGTGGCCAGTTCCTGGAGGATGGAGATGCAGGTGGGGTGCTCCATAGAACAGGCCCGAAGCAGTGGTTGGCGGGGTCTGAGCCTAAATGACCAGCAGACAAGGAGTGGACCTACAGCAGCCTGTTTGCACAGGCAGAAGAGCCTGCTGGAGGAGACGCTGGCTGGGCCCGCCATGGGCTGACTCTGTAGGGAGCTGAACAGACCCGCAGGGGAGAAGACCTCCCAAGAGAAAAGGTTTGAGGGCAATAAACTGGCCCTGACAGCAAAGCCTTCACTGCTGAAGACAGTGAAGAATCCAAGTCGTGTGTAAAGGTAGTTACTCATCCCCAGCCCAGCCCAGCCCCTGGGATGCAGCCCAGCCCAGCCCCTGGGATGCTTGTCTGTTTCCTAGGGAGAGTAAAGACAACGTCGACACCTTTTTTTTTTTTTTTTTTGCGGTACATGGACCTCTCACTGCTGTGGCCTCTCCAGCTGCAGAACACAGGCTCCGGATGCACAGGCCCAGTGGCCATGGCTCATGGGCCCAGCCGCTCCGCGGCACATGGGATCCTCCCAGACTAGGGCACGAACCCACGTCCCCTGCATCAGCAGGCGGACTCCCAACCACCGCGCCGCCAGGGAAGCCTGACACCTTTTTAAAAATGGTGATTCTGTCTGTAAATTTCTAACACAGGAGGTCACAAGCAGCCCTGCTCAGCATCCCTCCCACAGCTGGTAACACAGAGCTGGTCCTCTCCCCACACCTTGTTGTCAGCTTTGCTCAGGACATCAGAGCAGGTGGGTGGCAGAGAGGTTGGACCTCCCCGTCTCCATCAGGTGTAGCTTCCCAGGCCATGGCAGCTGAAGGCAGGGCATTCTGGTGATAGGCAGGGCACAGGCAGACCTGCAGGGCCCGCAGCGGGCTAGTTCTTAGACACCTGAGAGACACGTCCGGGGAGTCCCAGAAATGGCGTGGAACTTACAGTGAAGGATGCCTGAAGGTCCTGCAGATGTGAGCCAGCCAAGCAGTCAATGAAATTTAAGTCGCCCAGTAAGTTTGACCTCATTTGTATCCTCCTGGTAGAGAAGCCTTGGAAAGATAAGGCAGAATAGTAAAGATCAATAATTAGCATTTATTGAGCCTCTATCATGGGCCAGGCACTATGCATAATATTCTAAACATAATTTTTACTCCTTATCACAATGCTGAATCATCCCTCTTTTTCTTTCTCTCCTTTTTTTAAAAAACATTTTATTTTTTTAAATGTATTTATTATTGTTGGCTGTGTTGGGTCTTCGTTGCTGCACACGGGCTTTCTCTAGTTGCGGCGAGCAGGGACTACTCTTCGTTGTGGTGCGCAGCCTTCTCATTGTGGTGGCTTCTCTTGTTGCGGAGCACGGGCTCCAGGTGCATGGGCTTTAGTAGTTGTAGCTCGCAGGCTCTAGAGCACAGGCTCAGTAGTTGTGGCACACGGGCTTAGTTGCTCTGCGGCATGTGGGATCTTCCCGGACCAGGGCTCGAACCCGTGTCCTCTGCATTGGCAGGCGGATTCTTAACCACTGCACCACCAGGGAATACCCCCTCCTTCTTCTTTATGTACAGGAATTCCTTGATTAAAGGAAACATAGAAATCAGGTTTGACTTACAGGACAATCCGAGGATGCTGGGTGAGTGCTGGTCACCCAGCAACCCTGAGCTTATTACAAGTAAAAATGACTTTTGTATATTTTATGCCTTTTTACCAATCTATTTGGAAGAAGCAGGTGAAAGTCTGCAATTTTAACAGAGAATGTTTACTTTAGAACAGAAGCTAGGTTAAAAGATCAGCTGGGGCCCAGAACACACATATTTTTCCTGCAGATCCAGCCAAACGTGAGACCAGGGAGTGGGCATAATTCATCAGAGCCAAGCTATATTCTGCAGGCAGGCTGTATGGTACCCACATACCTTTGCAGTACTGTCTGCCTTCAATGGCAAACACAGCCAACCAACTCATCAGAGAAAGACTAGAGGGAAAGCCAAGGCTGGCAGCAGGCTTGGCACCTCCTGGTGCCAGAAGCCACCTGCACACAGCACGGTGTAGAGGAATAGCCAGAGAGCCCTGAAGTAAATTCCTTCTAGAAACCAGTGGCGGTGGGGCTCATCCACCTCCAGCAAGGAGGAGCTATCTTCAGAAGGAGGAGGAAGGTGGAGGCCCCAGTTGCAGAGGGCTTGGGCAGTACCTTATTCTTGTCTGGTCCCCAGGGGCCACAACTGTCTGGTTAATACTGCATTGAATAGAATGAAGTGATTCCAGCCCCAGCTCCACTGGGAAGTTCCTGAGTGATCTTGGAAAGTGACTTCTCTTAGAGCCTGTTGCACAGCAAATCACTCCAAACTTAGTGGCGTAAAACAAATGAGCATTTATTATCTTTCACTGTTTGGGAGTTGATGGGGCCCAGCTAGGCAGCTTTTGGTCCTTCTACAATTACAGTTGCACAGTGGCTGGGGTCCAGTTTTCTTGAACTTTGCTCCATTCATATGTCTGGCAGCTGGTCTGGGGAGTCCTAAACAGCAGGGGTCTAGAACATCTGGGGCTCCTCAGGCACTTCTCCCTATCACAGTGTGGTCTCTCCATATGGACTCTTCAGCACGGTGGCTTCAGGGCAGCTGGACTTCTTACACGAAGGCCCAGGCTTCAGGGGTACTTGTCCCAGGAGAGTGGCAAGTGCAAGTCAATGGCCTTTTGTGACCCAGCCTCACAGGTCACACCTCATTGTTTTTGTGGAGGTGTGAAAAGTCATGCCTATGTTGCAGGGAAGAGGATATAGATCCCTCTTCTTGATGGCAAGAGTGTCAAAGAATTTACAGGTTTGCTTTTAAACCTCCATGGAGCCTGTGTTTCTTGATGTGTTGAATGGAAATAATACTACTTCTTGGGCTAGATCTTTTTGGGGGGAATGGGAGGATAAAGAGGACTAATGCGATGAACTCACGACCAAAGTCACCTAGCTGACCTGGTATCAAGGGGCCAAAATGCCCAAGTGGAAGCCTCTAGATATCCTGGGAGAAGTGGCTCATTCTTCCCCCAGTGCCTGTCATTTGTTGTATCAAAGGGGAGAATTCTCAGCCAGGAGTGATTTGATCTTATACAATAAATACTGTGGCTTCTGGGACTTCTGTCCTGCAGTCTTGGCCAGCTACAGGGTGCCCTGAAGTTTATCTCTGTAGGCTCAGCTGCAACAATGTGATGTGTATGCTCAGCTGCAACAATGTGATGTGTATGCTCAGCTGCAACAATGTAATGTGTATGTTCCAAAGCCAGCTACTTTTCTTGCCCACTTTTCCAGAAAGGCACTAAGCTGGGATGCCTGACACAAACTGCTGATGTCTAGTTTCATGCACCTTCCAGCTACCTTTTCCAACTCAGTCACATAAATATCTTCTGCTTAGGCCTATTTTCCAGGCTGGTGGTTCCCAACAACGGTGGTGTCACAACCCACTGGGGTGTTGCAGCAGGCTGTCAGCGATGGTGCAAGTCTTTTGTTACTAACAATAGAGTTCCCAAGTCTGCCAATGACATATTGAAAACAATATACAAATTAAAGAGAACTCAAGTTAATCCCCATGATATGCCACACTCAGTTACCCTGAACATACTTTCTTGTGAAAGCCTGTAATTGTTGGATAGCCTTTATTTTGAAGGAGGCAATTTTTAGCTCTTAAAGGAAACCACAATTCATGGTGTCTGTCTTTTATGAATGTTCCACCACACAAAACAGCATAGACTCAAGCGTGAGGCAGAGTGGCCCCATCTGAGTTCATATCCCAGCTCCATCTCTAACCAGCTCTGACCTTGAGCAAGTTACCCAGCATCTCTGTGGTTTCTCCCCTTTAAACTGGGGATAATAAAAGTATGCACCTTGTAAGTTATTGTGAGGATTAAATGGTGTGTATAAAAGACATAGAACAGTGCCTGAGATCTGGCCGAGGCTAGTTTTATAGCGGCTACTATTATTTGTTATTATGAGCCTTTTCTTTTCTTTTTTTTTTTTGCTGTACGTGGGCCTCTCACTGTCGTGGCCTCTCCCATTGCGGAGCACAGGCTCCGGACACGCAGGCTCAGCGGTCATGGCTCACGGGCCCAGCCGCTCTGCGAGACTTTTCTTTTTTTGAGCGTTTTCCTTGATGTTTTACAAGTCATGTTGTTTTGGGGTGTAAAGAACAAATACATCATTACTGCTTTGCACCGTGTCTGCATGTAAATACACAGGACGCCTCGGCCTGGATTTCTTTTGCTTTCAAGATACTTAAAATTTCATGGGTCTCTTCCTTGGCTGGCTCCAGAAATATGTCTTGGGCTTGGGTATCTCCAGGAAAAATGAGATTTGGCACAAGGAGCTTTTCTCCCAAATACTCCATGACTCTCTTCACTGGCTTCTCATACTTGCACCTTGATTCATTGCTCCTTCCCTATATCCATCATTTTCAGGCTCTTTCTGTCTCTGGCCGGTCCAGGGTAGGCATAGGGGGAAGAGGAGATTCCTGCTCAGGGTTTCCAAGCTGTAGGAAAGCCGGGGCTGGGCTGAGGGGAGGAGCAGGAGGTAGGAGATGAACCCCTGGCGTTCCAGGTTGAATTTCCAAATACTTTTTCAACCAGTGCTGTGTACTACTGTGCTCTGCAGATTAAGTTAACATTTGTAACCTGATCTAAATGTTGAAGAGGCTACAAAAGAGGGATTCAGGTAGAGACCAGTGCCATGGACAAGGTCTTCCTCTGATGTGTGAAAGTCACTTCTCTGTTTTGATCAGCATGCCATCCCACATTCCTTGCATGTCATTGTTTTTGCTTTACTGCACAGACCCTGCATGAAGGTAAATTAATATATGTTAAAAATCTATCTTATAACTAAGAAATAAAAATAGAGATCAATTCCTTCTTTCCCTAAGGTTTTGGGTCTCAGCCTCACCGTTTGGTAGAGTCACCAGGGGAGCTTCTAATAAATACAAATGCTAGTCCTTTCTGATCTCACTGGTCTGCGTGAGGTCTAGGCATTGGCATTTCTTAAAGACTCCCAGGTAATGTTAATGCTGCCAGAGCTGCAGAGTGCGACCTGGCAGGCCTGTGGGTCCGTACTGAGCAGCTGTGGGTATTCCCTGTACCTCCTTCCCCCAACCTCAGGTTCCAAGAAAAGGGTCAGGTGACACCAAAGATGCTTCCGGCAGAACCCAAAATAATATATCTGTGTAACCTTTTAACAAAGTTTTATTAATAGTACATGATCTCTTGTTACCTACCTCATTTTCTTGCAGTATTTTCAAGACCTATTTCCAAGATCCATCTTAAACTACTAAAGAAGAATTATTATAGATATTAATAACTATTCTTCCAAAATATGACTCCAAAAAGAAGGATGAAGGATAAACTTTGTGAAGATGAATCTCTATTGCTTTGTCCATTATTTTTCTATAGGCACAGTTTATTTGCTTCTCCTGCGTATGTCCTTCTCAAATGTACAGATTATTAAATATTAATAATAGAGGGATTTGAGAAAATATTTATTTGTCTTAAAAAATGCAAATTAGAAGCAAAAGAAAGAATCTTAATTTACTGGGAATTGTGACCTCCAAACACTCAGAACAAATTCATATGGAGTAAATGAGTCTTAAACCACCATCCAGGCCAGGTTTTACAAGGTGTGGTCAGGAGCCTCCTGGCTAGACAGGCAGTCTACCTATGGCTTTGTCCCAACTTCTCTAGGGACAAGGGTCAGTCATCTGCATTTTAAACAAGCTTCCTAGGCATTTTGCTTGACTTTACTTTTTAAAGCAGCAGTGCCATCTTTAAAATAAAATTGTGCACAGAATCCCAGTAAATAAACTAGTGAAGGTGGAGCTCCTCCAGTGGGCAAAGTAGTGATGAGGCAGGCTTGGGGTTCAGCAGGTGGCCTGTCCTGGGGGTTCAGGGAAGCTTCCCAGAGGCACTGCACCCAGCTGCTTGAAGGACTCCAAACATCAGTGTCGTCTCTGCCTCTGTGCTTCCACTGAGCTGCCTGTTCCCTAACTTGTTGCCTTCTATCTCTCCTTCTGCCTTCTCTCCATTCCAAGGGCCATCCTTGTTAAGGTCCTTGGAACTCTTCTTGTCTTACCACACTCTTTCTTCCTCAACCATCCTATTCACTCAATGGCTTCTGAAATACATGCATTTGTCCAAACAGTCACAAAAGAAAAGAAATTTAGAACATGGTAAGGTTATGTTAAGGTGAAATAATTTTTTTTAACATTTGCACTTGCTGAATTGTAACCCTTTCTTTTTTTTGCGGTACGCGGGCCTCTCACTGCTGTGGCCTCTCCCGCTGCAGAGCACAGGCTCCGGACGCACAGGCTCAGCGGCCACGGCCCACGGGCCCAGCCACTCCCACGGGCCCAGAGTCCCTGCCTCAGCAGGCGGAGTCTCAACCACTGAGCCACCAGGGAAGCCCAACAGTGTTTTTTTTAATTGAAGTATAGATGATATCCAATATTATATTAGTTTCAGGTGTATAACATAGTGATTCAATATTTTTATAGATTTTACTCCATTTGAAATTATTATAAAATATTGGCTGTATTTCCTGTGCTGTATAATACAACCTTGTAGCTTATTTATTTTATACATAATGAATTATAAAAGTTTTTAACTTCCCAATGTTCTCATTTCATTGTGCATCTACTCTGGCTGGAGTGGACTTCAAGCATGCCCAAACATTTCTCTGGTTGTCCAGGACTGTTATCAAGGGCTGATCTTGTATTATGTCGTTCTTTATGTTATATCAAGTAAGTTGCATCAGGCTTTCCATGCCCGCAGGTAACTTCTTAAAGTCCTGGTTGTGTTTATTTCATGGTGGGAGATGAAGAAAGATGAGCAAACATCTAGTCTCTGTGTGAATCAAGTGTGCTGTGATAAGCTGCCAGAGGAACTGCAGAGAGGGTCATGCAGAATTGCTCACAGGACCATATTACATCCAAGTGTGACAAAACTCTGCACAAAGCAAGACGCACACTTGGGCCAATCACTGGGTTGTTGTGGCATCTGTTCAGGGGAATCTGGAGGCCCAGCTTAGCCCCCCTCTGACTTTCACACTTCGAACGGTGTCAGGAAAAGCACTGGCCTCAAAGCATCACTAACACCATTGCACCCATCACCAGTGACCCCCATCCTGAGTCGGAAACTCCTCAAATTTTGGACTGTGTGCTCAGAAACTGCCACTTCTTGCTCCTTTGTCCACTAACCCAACAAATAGGCCATTTGGGGTAGGTCAGAAAGGCTTGGGATAAGCCCTTTTTCTTTGTGCCCCTCTTCTCTCATTAACTCAGGGCCAATGGCAACTGGATCTTGATTCCTCTTGAGGCTGCACAGAATCCACACCACATAGCCTCCCAAAGCTTCCAGCAACCAGGCACGGTTCGCACTGCCCCTCAAGCGAGGTGCCAGGGCTAGCACACTATCTCACTGCACTTTGCACTTCAGTTCTTGTAAGAGAAACCTTGACTCCAGACACAGTGTTCGTTGTCTGGATGCAAAATCAGGTGCTGGAACCCGTGTCAGTTTTCCCTGAAGAGCTAAAGATTCCTTACCTGTTACTTCTCCCTAACC
The DNA here is from genome assembly GCF_949774975.1 of Lagenorhynchus albirostris. NCBI lineage: Eukaryota > Metazoa > Chordata > Mammalia > Artiodactyla > Delphinidae > Lagenorhynchus > Lagenorhynchus albirostris. The sequence continues at coordinate 42,104,822 of NC_083102.1, forward strand.
TGTAGCCTGGGACAAAATGGACACTGTAGCAACATGCAGCTACTCAGCAAGCAAAAGTAAGATGTTCCTTCACTCCAGCATTGCTGAACATTGTGGGCTTTGGGTCATCTTGAGATGGCAATGAATTGTCTCCAGCTATTTTCTTAATGTCAGTTTCTGAAAATAAACCAGGATTAGTGGCACAAGCTGAGTTGAATTAATAGCTCCTTGGGAAGTAAAATAACTAAATCTCTTAGTTTAAATATATCTGCAAAATTAATCCAAAATAATTATAGTTTAGAAATGTATAGTGAATACCTTTGAAGGCTAGACTTACATCCAGTTTATAGTCCTTACATTTTAAACGGTGAATCTCTGCTTATAACTCATAAATGAGATCAAGTACACCTAATCATAAATATCTTCCAAAGAGTTAGTTTAACATTTTAGCTGGTCTCATATTTGTCCTGTCATGCTCTCTCTATCCTCTTATAGGCCTTCTATACTCCATTGTCCTGGTTATAGGAGCAGACTCTCAGGCCCTGGGCTTTGTCCCCTGTCAATCTTCCTGCTATCATCTCAGCCATCCCCACCACCCTCATGCCACAAGTTTACATCCTCAGAGCATGTCTACTTGCTATTTTTTCATATCCTATTTGTAACCCATCAATCTTTTGATCACTAGAATTCACTGTTTTCAAATAGAAAAGTTTGTCCTTCCATAAGGCTCTAAATCTCAATTCATTTAATCTAACTAACTTTGTTTTCTGCCGTTTAATTAATTCATTTAATCATACATTCAGTCATTTACCTACAAAGAGAATGGGCACCTGTAGAGTGTCAGGCCTTGAGACACCACAGGGTGTTGGCAGAGGGGACTGTGGTATGCTACCCAGATTTCCCCTTCAGGTTTGAAGCCAGGGGTGTAGGTGGCTGAGGGCTCACCACTGAATCCCTTTGGGGACTAGCTTTCAGTTGTACACATTCTGTGGAGCTGCCTGCCCAGGTTTCGCTCACTCCTTGCAAGCAGCCACCACCAATAACCAGCTGGTGTGGTGTCAAAGACTTGGGATCCTTGCCACAATTTAGGATGATTGGGAAGGGCCATCCTAACTCCAGGTCTCCCTATTGGATTGGCTGAAGCTTCTGCTACAATTGCATTGCAGTTCAATTTCTCTTTGCCCAATTCCACTTCCTTCACTCCCTTACAGGCTTTGTTCTTGAAAGTGCCCCCTCCCAAATCCACTTGCCTGCAAATTTTCATCTTAGAGTCTTCTCGGGGAACCTGACCTAATACAGAGCTCTCCCTCAAGAAAATTACAGTCTAACAGAGAAGTCAGACAAATAAACAGGCAAATCAACAGTGTGGTAAGTGATATGACAGGAGATAGTCTAGGTTACTTGATGTATGGTTCAGGGGGAGGGGGGAGGAAAGTTCCTGCAGGAGCTGATTTCTAAGTGAGGTGTTAAGGATAAGCCAGTTATCCAGGAGAACTGCCAGGGACTGGGCAGGACAAAGGTATGACAGTTTAAGAGAATGGCATGTGTAGAGGTCCAGGGGGATGGAGGACACAGAGTGTTGGGGAATGGTGAGAGATAAGGCTGGAGAAGAAAAAAGTAGGGAGAGGGTATGACATAGCACAGTTCATGAAGGCCTAGTGAGTCATGTTTAGGAATTTGGAAGTGCTGAATGATTTTTTAAGAAGAAGTGACATCAGATTTGCATATTAGAAATGGTTCTCTGGAATAACGATGGGAAGCAAGAGAAGATGCAAAACCAAATAGGAGATGATGCTGAAACTCATGGGAAATTGATGGTGGACCATGGCAGTGAGGATGGAAAGAAAGGAATTTGAGAGACAATTATGGGATAGAATCAGTAGGATTCTGTGATTGATTGGATGTTGGAAGTAAGAGAGAAGACATAAATATGACTCCCTGGATACAGGAACAGGGAAAATCGTGGTGTCATTCACTGAGATTAGGTGACTGGAAATGACACAGATTTGGATTTGGGGGTTCAAAGTGCCAAAATGACATCCCAGTGTGAGCATCGAATGGGCAGTTGAAGATATGGATTTGAGGCTCAATGAGGAAATCTGGGCTGGGGACACATGTTTGGAAATCTCTAGCAAAAAGGCAGTAATGAGATTGCCCAGGGAATGTGCATGGAGTCAAAGGAGGAAAGGCTCAGTTTTAAACCCTAGAAGACATCAATATTTAGTGAACAAGAGGGACCTTCAAGGGAGACTGAAAAAGAACAAAGAGACACAAAACCCAAGAACATGTGTGTCAGAGAAACCAAAGGAAGGGAGTGGTCAGATGCCAAGATAAAGACTCATGTGTCCTGTGAATTTAGCAACGTGGAGGTCATTAGTGATCTCAATGAGAGCAGTTTTGTGGTATGTTAGATACAATGCCAGACATCCATGAGCTTGACTGACTGGGAAATGAGGAAGCAGAGATGACAGGTATAAGGAACTCTACCAGGAATATCTATGAATGAAGCAAGGAGAGGGAGAGGGCAGTTGTTTTGGGGAGATGTTAGTTTGGGAGATAGTTCTAATTAAGACGGGAGTCACTTGGGCAAGATTGAGGCTGTTGGAAGGCAACCCAAACAGTAGAGAGATGACCCAGCAGTTAGTTGGTAGAGTGAGGCACCAAGATGGTGGGATGGAGTAAACCAACCCTTGGAGAAGAGGTTGGTTGCATATGGAAGAGGGGCTCCTTCTTGTGATGTGAAGGAAGGAGGGTCTTGGGTAAATTTGTGGGTATATGGGAGGACAGGGAGGCAAGTCCTGATAGTGTCCAGTTTCTCCGTGGAGTAGGGGGAAAGCCCTCGTCTGCTGGGAGTATGGGAGTTGGTGAGACAGGTGTGGCAGGTTTGCAAGACTAGCTGTCATGGCCAGCTCAGGCTGCTCTAACAGAATACCATAGACTAGGCGGCCTATAAAAAACAGACGTTTATTTCTCACAGTTCTGGAGGCTGGGAAGTCCAGGATCAAGGTGCTGGGAAATTCAGTGTCTGGCGAGGGCCTCATTCCCCATTCAGAGATGGCCCTCTTTTTGCTGTGTCCTCACATGGTGGAAGCAGGAGAAGGAGTTCTAAGTCTCTTTCATGGGCACTAATCCCATTCCTCAGGGTTCTGCCTTCATGTTCTAATCACATCCCAAAGGCCTCATCTTCAAACACCATCACACTGGGGATTTGGTTTTGACACATGAATCTGGGGAGGAGGGAATTCAGTCCACAGCATTAGCGAACATTTGCTGCATCTGCTCTGGAGAATGGGACCAGGAGAATGAAGGAAGATTTCAGGGCAGCACTCAGGTCCAGTTGCCAATGGAATCTAAGAATTCATATGAGTTCCTGCCTTCCAAGCCATGGGATTTCTCCAGAACTCCAGTAGCATGGGCATAGACCCAAAGTTGGACACTGGGATTTTGCCAGGTCAGTGAGATGGAAGGACCATGCAGGGAATGCGGGGGGAGATCCTGACAGAGAGAGTCGCAGTGATGGGCTGGGCCCTGGCACTTGAGATGGAATAACAAGGAGACTTAGAGGCATTGGAGGTGGGTTGCTTGGATTTTAAATGCAGGAGCAAAGCCAGATTGAGGTGATGACAAGAAGCAGGATGGGGCCATTGGAGTGGGGCAATGACATGGAGTCGGAATGCAGGTCACCAGAGATGAGGATTTCAGGGAGCAGAGAGGTTCAGTGTTAGGTGCTTAAGTCATTTGCAGCAATAGTAGGAAGTGAGAGGATGGGGGGCCAGGGCTACAGTAAACGGTGGGGGGAGTGTTACCAGGTAATCTGTAGAGGACAGCAACGATTGAAGGGTAGAGATGACAAGGGCTTCAGAGGAGCTTTCCAGAGGCAGAAAGGAGCTCCAGGGAAAGAAGGGGGTGGAGATATGAGGGAATGAACCTGTTACAGGAGAAAGGGCCTCTGAAAAGAGCCAAGAGGTACAGAGCACTGAGATGAGCTGAGTGTATTAGGGAGCACAAGGTAAGGTCGGGTGGAGGAAACAGCTTAGTGGGGAGAGGATAAATTGTGTGATACATCCAGGTGCTGACCCTGGAGAATGGGCTCGGAGGACTGACCATTCAATGTCCAGATGAATCAGTCTCCCACCTTATCTGCATCTGGCAGCAGGTGAGGGCGAGGCTCAGGCTATGAGTCAGCAAAGGCCCGCTGGATGCGAGCAAGTCCCTGTTCACATTAGAGGCTAACAGTGGGATTCATTCGCTCCCAGTGTTCCTAAGGCCACGTGTGTTTGTGTGTGTGTGTGTGTGTGTGTGTGTGTGTGTGTGTGTTTGCGGGACAGAGGTGCTCAGCCTCATTTGGCGAGGAGTCTGCTCAGGGGTAGATAGATTTGGGGGCTCTGAGACCCAGGATCCATGTCTGGGCACTCTAAGCATTTCATGCTCCAATCTCTTTAATCCTTTTATTTATTCCTCAAACTTATATTAGTTGTTTCTTCCCTTCCTCATTCCAAAAAGGATTTAAGATGTTCCTGTTAGCACTTACTATGGGTCAAGCACACAAGGGTTTCGGATATATGTTGTTCCCTCTCTATAACGTGTTTTCCAAGTTTCCTTCTGTTCAAAGATCTATCGTTCCAACAAGGCCTAGACAAGTTTCATCTCCTCCCTGAAAACTCCTCAGTCGTATCAGATGCGGTCTTTTCTCTTTGGAACTCTTTCAGTACTTGTGCTCTGAATTACATATTTCCCTACGCAATCATATTTTCTCCTAGCTTACCCTACCTCTCCATTGAAACTGTAAGACCTTTGGGGATAAGGACTTTATGTGAATTTTTAATGTCTCTGAAATCCACTAAGACACCAAGGACATAGTAAGCCCTCAGTAACAGGAACTGCATTTTAGGGAGACAAGCCCCTCTGTAATGGAGTGTTTCTTGACAGTGCACTAGAACTAGGACTAATAATGAACTTTCTGAGTTTCTCAGGAACAGTCATTGGAGCATGAACAGTTTAAATTACAAGGCCAGCTACCAGAAAGACAGAAGATAAAATGTGAAAAGCAATAAAGTGGCAATTTACATTTGTTCTCACTAGAGACTAAAGAAATACATTCATTATAACAGTGACAAGCTAATGTTGGGGCTTTGTGGAAAGTTGAATGTTATACAGATATACTTTGTTGCACCCATTTTAGGTTTCTGTGAAGTGTGCCTGGATTATGCAGGTTCCTCTCTTGATATGAGCAACTGCTGAGGGACACAACTGTCAGAATCTAGAACTTGACCCCCAGACACTTCTGCAATAAACAGATCAAGTGACCTAGTTCAAGGAAATGAGAAACAGATGCCACAGTCAAGATCCTCCTTCTGCTGTCACTCTTGTGGGTAGGAGAGCGAGTGGGAGGAAAAGGCGGAAATTTGGAAGTTTTAATTAGGGCCTTGAAAATGCAAATGTAAAGAAATAAGGAAATTGGTTCCCGGCAGTCTTCCCTTGACCAAATTTTGCTTTTCATTGTCCATTTAACAATGTTTCCCTGGTCCCTATACTTTAATATCGCTAGGCTTTATTTTGGGACATTTACTTGTCTTTATTATTTTATGCGCATTTCCTTTTAATTTCCTATTTCTCCATCCCCAAAGCTTTTACAAAATTAGTTTTTTAATTAAAAATTTTTATTTCAAATGCCCAAGATGTAGCTTTTAGTGAGAAAAGGACTGGGCTTGTATCCCGGTGACCAGACCAGGGATTTTTCATGAGTGGTTGCTCTGTAGGGTTTCTATCCTTGGAATTTGTCTGCTTTGATCCAGTATTTCTATAGTGTCACATAAGGAAGTACCTTTCTGGTACATCTGGAACTCCTGAAAAAAAGGCATTAAAGGTGGCCAGTAATTGTAATACTTTAATCTGTATTCATTATAATCTTGAATTACTTCTTAGGATCATCTACACACATTTTTTTTTTTAAAAGCAGCTTTCAGTCCCCCCCACCCCCTTTCTCTCTCTCTCTCTTTAGCGTCTGTCCACCACTATGTGGCAGCCCTTAGCCTAAAGATATGAATATGAATAAACTGCATTCTCTGCTCTTTTGGTCTCAGAGTTATAAAGACAAAATGAAATCTGGCACATAACTTTCATGACTATTCCATTTTTTGCTCTACCACTCTCCCTGTGTGAAACATCCTCCTTTCTTGGGGGGAGGAGAGAGAGAAGTAAGAGCAGTTGCCTACTATTTTATCCAAGCTTAATGACCCACGAAATGGTCATCCTTTGTAAAGCATGTGTGGGAAGCAGGAAACTTCAAGGGGAGGAGCAACTGCTCAGACAGCTGAGAAACTTGAAGCCCAGAGCGTGTGGGTCTGGTCTAAACATCACACAGCTGTCCTTGCTCCTCAGCACTCTGTTCCTCTGCATCTTCACATCCATTCTGGACTGTCAGCTTCAGGCTTCGGGAGGACAGAAGACTTGCCACCCTCCGTATACAGCATCCACTGCTTTGAACATTTATCGAGCAATTACTTTGATGGAAGTAATTGTTAGATACCTTACATATACTCTTACTTAATTTTTACTCATCTGTAGGGTAGATGTTTTTATTACTCTTATTTTAGGGATGAGGAGACCGAGACTCAAAAAGGTCTGGTAGGGCTTCCCTGGTGGCGCAGTGGTTGAGAGTCCGCCTGCCGATGCAGGGGACATGGGTTCGTGCCCCGGTCCGGGAAGATCCCACATGCCGCGGAGCGGCTGGACCCGTGAGCCATTGCCGCTGAGCCTGCATGTCCGGAGCCTGTGCTCCGCAATGGGAGAGGCCACAACAGTGAGAGGCCCGCATACCGCAAAAAAAAAAAAAAAAAAAGGTCTAGTAACTTGGCCAAGGTCATAGGGTTGGTACACGTCAGAGCAAAGACTGGAATATGGGCCTATTGTCACCATGTGTTTTGACCAATATGCTAGACTGCCCCCACTTGGTCGCCAAGAAGAGAAGGGACTCCTCAGCACTGGTGGAACTGATCAAAACCCACTGGGTATGGCTTAAACAATAGGTGTTCCTCTTTCAATACAGGTCAACAAATTTTCACAGTCAAGCTCTGGGTTAGGCTCTGTGGGACAATATGAAGTTGAGTAGGAAAGCTTCTTTGTTTTCTAGAAATTCGAGACCATGGGAGGAGGGCTAGAACTAAGTAACTTTCAAGTGAACTACAGAACACAGCATATTTAATCTTCATCTGATTATGTTATCTCCTGCATTCATTCACTCAATCACTCATTTATTTTTTCAACAAGTGTTTTCTCTGGCAAAATGGTACCAGTTGAATCCAAGAGGGAAACACACTGGATCCATCTGACACATAATTTCAGAATACAAGCATTGTGTAATATCACTTCAATAATTTTTTTAAAAAGTGTCTAAAAATAGTTGTTCCCTGTTCTGATGAAAGACAGGTGAAAATTCAAATTCACAAAATATATAGAGTATGAGGGATTATTAATTAGCATGGCAAATTTTTTCCCTTTACAAAATAATTAATTGCCCTTAAAAAGGCATAACAGTGAATGGATGCCGATATTAATTAACTTCCTTAAATAACGAAATCACTGGACAAAGAAACTTAAGGGCAAGGATCCACAGCCACGTGAAGCACCTGGAATTACAATGGAGATAATCAGAACGATGTGGCTTGATTTACAAAATTGGGAATTAACGACAACTTTTTGGAACAAGCCCACTGGACACCGCAAGTAAAGGAACTTAGTTATCCAGGAGGCTGTAGGGTTTTGTCCAAAGAATGCAAGGGGGGGGGGGGGGAGAAGGGTAACTGGGATCTGCCTCGTTTTCCCAATCTTCCTGGGCTTCCTTCAGTCATGCCTTCCGCTTGCTACGTGTAAGAAAATGCGTTTTCGACTAAGGTTTTGTATTTTAACAGCAAATAAAGTTTTTCTGCTTTCTTTCAAGCCACAAGGTTACAGCATTTAAAAGTAACAGAACATACGATAATTTTTTCTTCTCGGTCCACTCAATTTTATCACCCTCAGCCTGGGCTCCTACCCTGGTTTTCAGTTTTAATGTCAGGCACACACTTGTGTCTCGACCCTTAACAGCTCCCCTTGAGATACTCTGCTGCCATTTAAAATCGGGTTGCCCCGCTCGTCGTATCAGCTAATGCGGGAGCTGCACTCGGCAGCGCTCTAAACTGCAAGGCCACACATTGTGGAGTAACGTGACCCAGTGCCTCTACTTTGTTCTGCTCTTCTTCCAGCGGCAGGGCCACCGAGGCTCCAGAGCGCACGCACAGCGCCCCCGCGTGGTCATTCCCGAGCGTCTCCTCCCCGGTCCGGCCGTCCCCGAGACGAGCTGCTTGGGCCACGCGGGCTTTCTCGGGGTCCACTTGCAGCCTTAATCGGGTCCGAAACTTCGACCAGCGGCCCCCGCCCCAAGAGGGCCCTTTCTTCTTCCCGGCCGCTCCCAAAGGGAGGGACAGCCGCTCCCGGGAGGCGATCCGTGCCCTCGCCCTGGCTGAGTCCTGCTCGGGTCCCACGTAGGGCCGGGGTCGCCGGGCTGCCCCAGGTCGGCCCCCGCCCTCGCCGGAAGTCCGCGCGTGCGCGCTGGCTGTCCGGGAGCGCGCGTCCGGCGCGGAGGGGCGGGGGGAGCGGGACCGCAGCCGCTCACAGGGTGTCCCCGCCCCCGCCCCCGCCCCCCGGCGTTCCGCGGTCGCCGTGACAACCGGCAGCGGCGGCGGGCGCACGAGTCCGGCGCCGCCTCCCGGCCGCACCGCCAGGCAGGCAGCCGCCGCCAGGCCTTGCAGCTTTCCCCGCCTCCCCGCCGGCGGGGAGGGGCCGGCCCGCCCTCCGCCCGCCCGCCTGAGAGTGAGCGGCGCCGGGGCCGCCCCGCCAGCCCGCCGTTCCCCGGCCGCCGTCCGGGCGCGCGCAGCGAGCGGGCGCGACTATGCCAAGATGGTCCTGCAGGCGCGGAACAAGCACCGGGAGGCGGCCCCCAAGCCGCCCCAGCCACCCCGTGCCTCGCAGTCGCCGCTGAGGGGGTCGCCAGATGTCGGCGCCGGGGAGCCCGGGCCCGAGCGCGCGCCCCCGTCCCCTCGGCGCAAGGGCGCCGCGGGCAGAAAGGGGCCCCGCGCCGAGCCCGCCCCGCCGCTCGCCGGGGGCGGCCTCGGGGGGCGCTTGGCGGCCGGGCTGCGCGGGGCGCTGGGCCTGCGGCTCTCGGGGCGCGGCCGGACCTGGACCACGCTCCTGCTAGGTGAGCAGCCCAGCGCGCGGGCGCCGCCGGGACGCGGAACTTTGAGGCACGGGCCCCCTCTCCCCTTCCCCTCCGCTCTCCTCCGGCTTCCGTGCCGCCGAGCCCCGCCGGTCGGTCCCTGCCAGTTCGCAGCCCTCTCCGAGTTTTCCTGGGACATCCTTACCTCTTCCTTCCCTCTCCCTCCCCTAGGCTCAGTCTTCCTCGCTCCCTTCCTACTTGCTCTCTGTCTCTGCTTTAAAAAAAAAAAAAAAATGGCCCCGAGATCAACAGCTGCCCGGCCTGGCAGCGAATTGGCAGGTCTGCGCTAGCGAGATTGGACGCTGCTGATTGGCGCGGGCCGGCAGCCTTCCAGTTATCTCGCCTCCTGTCCGGGAGGATGGTTTGCTTTGGGTTGGAAGCGATTGCACTGAACTCAAAGCAAAAGCACGTCCCCTGTTCTAGAAAGTTGCTAAACTTATAATTAAATTTTGGCGTGCTGTTTTCTTCTTGGCTGCAGACACCGCCGATGGCACTTTATTTGTGATTCCCTTCCGCACGTCACCTTCCCGGTTGTGTTGTGTTTTGGGCCCCCAAGCTGGGACCCTGCTGACCTGGGACAGATTGGTATGGAGGGCTCCCCCTCATCCGCTGCCTTGACCTAACGGATGATATGTAATGATGTGCTGAAAAATATAAAGTTGAAACATTCACATGTTGTGGACCGACTTCAGGTTTCCTTTGTTTTCTGGTCGACATTCTGATAAGGCAAGTTATAGCAGTTTGGATAATAGGCCTAATTTTTCTAAGTCTAAGTCAGCAAGTAAAATGCTGTAACACTGCCTTTTCCTATATAATGTCATTAATGGGCTTTGGCTACTGAATTATTTAACTCTTGATCCTTTCAAATTCCTTTAGTGACCCCAAAGAATTTGGAGTTCAGTATAGACCAGGGAATAAAATTCAACAAATCGGCTTCCCCTGAGATCACAGCCACTCAATCATAGAAAGCCAGTCATCACCGTGTGTGTGCGCCTGCACACACACACATTTTAATGGGCTCAGAAATGTTGATATTGCTTTTGGGGTACTTTTTTTTTTTTTTTTCTATTGTAGATTCAAGACTAGAGAAATTCAGTATTTTCAGTACATTTCTCCTTCTTTTCAGTAGCGAGCTTGAAAAACCTTGCCAGTGTGCAGGTTAGTTCAATTCACCTTGGGGAGGCAGCATGGTACAGTGGATGAGACAGAGGCTCCTGATCCAGTTCACTGTGTTTAAGTTTGGTTTAAGTTTCAAGTTATTTCCTTTGCGAGCCTTGCCTTCTCTGTGACATGGGATTATCACCTGGCCTACTTACTCCAGGGCACATCCTGAGGAGCAGAACTAAAAGGGGTGGGTACTATATGGCTAGACACTTTGTATCTAAAACATTTAACAAGTTTTAGTTGCTGTTAAACTAAAAGCACAAGCATAATATTGATTTGATATCTGGTGACAGAATGAAGTTGCATTTTTCTTGAATAGATAGCTACTATAAACATTAACCACTTTGTAGCAAAATATGGAAGGGCATCACTCCTTAAGGGAGGTTACAGTAACAAATCATAGAGTAATATCTATTGCCATTTTCTTATGTGCATATTTTCTTTGCTTGGAATTTCATTTCCTTTGAATCTTATATTGGATGGCTTATATTTGGATCTAGTAATGGTTCATACCTAAGTTTTGTATTAATGTAACAGTGTGACACTTTACTTGACTCATCCCTTTGGGTATTGGAAAGAGGTACAGTGAAGGTGCTGTCCCACATTTTTGGATGTACTCTGGACACTGGCCATCAGATGGATGGAGGTTGGATGACCAGATCAAGGTCTAGAGACTTTCTGTCCTTGCTAACCGTTTACATGAGGACACGGGGCAGCTTGAAAAATGATTCTGGAGGATAACCAGACCTGGAATGTTTGGTTCTTTCTCTGGATCTGTACTCTCAAAACCTGTAAAGAGGAGCAGAGTTTAGACATTTTTGAAAGCTGCCTCATTTTCACTCTTCTTCCCTCCCAGAATGAGTGAGAACTGAGCTGACGTGGTATGGTTTTTTAGTACAGGATTTTGCTATGACAAAAATTGTTTCATTTGTGTTTTGGAAGAAATTTTACAACTTGAGGCTCTCTGATAGAAGCACACCTTTTAATGAGAGGCTGACTAGGGGTCCCTAGTCTCTCATCTCCTCCACGTGTGTGAAGCTTTGATGGGGAACTCACAACCTACCAGGATGGCCCTTTCCACTGTTGGGCAGTCTTAAGCCCTGTTAAAAAATCCATTTTAATAAATGTGTTTTTCTTTTTTTTAGACATTATTTACCATTTAATGGTAACAGTCATAAAGAAGGTCTTTGAAATGTTTATTTTTAGATGTTTCAACCCAGTAGCTCCCTATATCAGCCAGGGGAGGCAGTGGTGTAGTAAGAAGAACCATGACACAGTGTTTTCCTAACTTTTTTGACCACAACCCGCAGCAAGCAACACAATTTACGTTAAACTGCTCACACTTCTGAAAATCCAACCCTGTATATTTATGCATGTGTCTCTCTGTCTGTCAAACTGTTTTATGTCAGTGTCCTGGCAGGAAACAGATTTAACAAGTGGCCTGTTTTCAAAAGTGTGAGCAGGTTTAAGGAACCCAAAAAGGACACTGAAGCACCCAGGGATTGTCACCAGTGGGAAGGTGCTACCACCTCTGGGCCTGAAGGGGAAAGGGAGCTTCCTCCGGAGCTGAACCCAAGGAGAGCTGTGGAGTGGGGGCAGGATCACCCAAGAAGAGTGACCCCAGACACTCTGCCCACCCTCTGATCTCCCACTGGTGCCTCTCACTGGCTGTCCAACGGGAAATCCTTAGGCAAGGGGTCCAGCTGAATCATTCTGTAGGGTCAGCCTCCTGGGGCTGGGAACAAGGCAGAGAAGGGAGGAGAACGGATTTGAAAAGGGAAATGGAGACTAAGAGCAGTATGTGCATACATTTAAAATAAAAAGGTCATGCACTGTACTCACTCTATAATATACAGTGCATTTTGATTTTCTGTTCTGTCCTTTTTTTAAAAATGCTGTTTATAAACCATTAAGCTGATTTCATGATCTAGTATTATGACCCACAGTTTGAAAACACTGCCTTAGAGGAACTGTTTTCTGATTCTGTACCTGTTTCAAACTCATTGGTGCCTGAGCAAAGCATTTAGCTTCTCTGAGCCTCAGTTTGTACACATGTAAAAATGGGAGACCTGGACTAGACTAGTGGTTCCCAACCTTAGCTGTATACTAGTGTCACCTGGAAACTTCAAAAAATCCCAAAAGCTAAGCCACACATCAGACCAATTAAATGAGAATCTGGGGTGGGGTGAGGTGGAGGGAAGCATTAGTAGATTTAAAGTCTGATGTTCTGCTTCCCTTTAGGAGCCGACTGTCTAGCATCACAGAGCTGACATTCCTACCTGACAGCAATCCCCTGGAACTAAGTGTATCTACCCCTCCCCTCTTTTAAATGGGGACACAGCCCAGTTTGCCAAAGTTTCTTCTAATCTCTATTGTTTTCCCAAAACGGGCTGTGAGTTGCCATTTATCATCTGATATGTCTGTTATTTTAATTGGAGTAGCATTCACGGAGATGGTGAAGACTAGGGGTGTGGTGAGCGGACAGATTTAAGGGAAGAGATCAAGAATTCTATCTTGGACATGTCACCTTTGAGACATTCGTGAGATGTCCAAGTAAAAATGTCAAGTAGGCAATGGGACATAAGAGAAGAGATCTGAGTGGAAACATAAAACAGGGAGTCATCAGCAAATGGGTGGTATTAAATTCATGGGACTTGATGATAGTATCTTCTCCTGATATGGGGTTTACTCTGTGCCAGGCGTAGTTCTAAGTATTTTAGATTAACCGACTTATCTCAAATTCATTTAACTATTAAGTCAGTCCTCACCATGACACTGTGATTGTCATACCCATTTTACCAGATTGGGGACCTGAGGCACACAGATGTTAAGTAACTTGCCCAAGGTCACCCCTAGAATGTGGAAGGGTCAGGACTTGAACCCAGGCAGTGCGGCTCCAGAGTTCGCGCTCTTAACTGCTATGCTTATATTTCATCTTCTCTAGGGTGAGAATAGCAAGAAGAGAAATGAAGCCCCAGGGTCCAGTTCAGAGAAACCTCAACATTTAGTGCTCAGTGAGCGTTAGCTTTCTTGTTTCTTCCTTCTTCAGGGGAAATAAGGAAGAGAGGGATCATAACTAGAGATAAGGGAATAGAAGTGGAAAAAGAGCATATTGGGGTTGGCTTAATGGGCAAGAAAAGCTGAGGAACCGAGAGGCACAGGGGCCACTGGCCATCTTGTGGAATGGCTTTCAAACAAACACTTAGACACACCTGAGCACCAGCCCTGAGGGTGTGTTAATACATAGATGTTGGGCCAATACAGTTCCCTGAAAGCCAGTGAGTTGGATGGGTATTTGGGCTTTTAGAGAGCTTCCTCTGTTTAAAACCAGTTTTTTTCTTTCTAAAGTACACTTCTGGTTAACTTTAAAGAATGTTTATAATCACTTAAATATATGTTATTATTAAAATATACAATTAGGAGGGTTCTGAATATGTGATATTCATGAGAGCTCAAATAAATAACAAATGTGATAAGTTTAATTTGTGTAAATATAAGGGTATATTACCAGCTCGTGATTGATTTTTGGCCCATAATATGGCATCAATAATGAAAGCAGATAAAACTTTATTATCTACATGTGTGTATTTGGATGTTGCTAAAATTTGCACTGTAGCTATTTTTGTAAGCTTTACACACTTTGTAAGATTAGGCTATATTATAATGTCTCTTAAAGCTTATGTTAATGAGATATTTACATTATCATAGAGACTACAAGCCTGTGTGCTTGTTTCCAAATGGGGTAGCATAGGCTTTATAATTTATATGTTTAATCTTAAATTCTTGTTTTGCTAGTTCATCTTTTACCATCAGATTATACTTTGCCCAAACCATTGGAACATTATTCTTCCAAGCTCAAGAGTCTGCTAGTTTTCTTTAGTTACCATTCTGATGATTACTAGTCATAAAAGTTAGTAAAAATTACACCTCTTTCTAGGTCAAAACCTTTATATTATTGTTTAATCCCATAAAAAGCAGTCCTGTTTCATAGGAAAGATCAGTTCTCCATGGGTGATCTTTCATAATTCAAGAATCATTGAGTACGATTAAGTTTAAAAAGTGGAAGAATTAATTTTTAGAGTACATAAATCTACAACTATTGTAACTTTTATTTTTGTTTTGATACTAATTTTCATTTTCTCAGCATTATTACTGTCTCCCCCCCCCCCCCCCGAATGCATTTAAGAGCTCATATATCTTCATGTTTTCCTGGCATATTTCCTCATATTTGACTTCCTTTCCAAAGTAACCAATTATCAGGTGTGTTTTTCAGTACTTTCACTACACGTAATTGATTCTTGGATGGCATTTTGTATTTTAATCATAGCAGCAATTGTTAACATAACAGCACGGTCACCAAAACCATTCACAGAAGTTCTGAGTGATTCATTGTACTGACCAAGGATGGAGGTGATTTTATCTTCTAGTTTACAATAGCACCAACTATATCTTAAAACACAGTTTATAAATCACTTGGCCAATAACTTTTGAAAACTTGCCATCTTGACAGATTTTTAATTTGAGAATATTGTTATAATTGAGAAGAGTGAGGCTTTATTCGTATGTTCACGCCAACTCAAATTTGCCTAATATACTACTGCTCTGCATTGCATTTTCCTATTACTTCCTAACAGTAACCACTGCTTTTTGTAGTGCAGCCTTTCAGTGCTGAAAATGTCACACCTCAGAATATTTTCCCCACGTTTTAATACTAATCATAAAGTACTTACATAACTAGCAGAGAGCTACTGTTTTCTACTTATGTTTAAAAGTTTTTTTAAAATAAGACCTGATTCCTCACTCTTCTCATCTTTGATCTTCATGGAAGTTTCATGGGAATCTAGAACTTAAAAGTTAACTCCTGGAATTTGATATGTGAGGAAACTAAAATGGGCCAGGTGAATGGTCTGACATCTCTAGTGAGTTCATTGGGTGAAGTTTGGGATTAAAGTTAAGGTATCTTGGCTTGTTAAGCACATCTGTCAAATTGTAGGTTTCAGATCTACAATCTAAGGCAACTGTCACAGATGCTTTAATGGGAAGATGATCTCATGTGTTCCAAGACCTGATAACTTTTTTAGCAAGAGCACTACTTTGGTGGCTTATGGGGAATTGATCTGATTGTTAAATCCTTATGGTCAACCTGTCAGTCTCCATTTTGTCTTTGCATAACCTTTTTTCGGAAACTACTAAATTCTGAATTGTTTTTGATTGTGTTAGTTGGTTGTTTGGCATTGTTACCAAAAAAAAAAACCAGAATAAAATAGTAAAAAACAGTATCACAGTTTTCTTAATCATTTAAAGGCTAAGCAAAACATTGTGCTACCCAAGGGCAGTTTGCAATTTGGGGAGAATGCATAACCTTGAGAATCCATAACCATAGCCTTGAAACTTTAAATGGCTTATCGATTAATGAACTTGTTAAAATCTCTTGCTTAATAATATGCTGGGCCTGGGTGTATATTGTGTATATATGGATCGTTTTTTTTTTTCCTCTGGTGAAGAGATGTAGCTTATACATTTTTTTCCATTAGATTTATTAAAGCTTTACAGTTTCACTATGCTTGCTCAGGGGCATTTAATGAGCTAGCATATTATTTCAGGTGTATATTTTATCTAGATACTTGTTCTTTAAAAACTGAATGGAATTTTTTTTTAGTAAGGAGAAAGTTACTTTATGAAAATTGGTAATGTAGGTTACTGTTTGATTTAGAAATATTTGTGTCCATATTATGTGAGGATACGATTTTAGAAGGAAGTTAGAATTTATTGCTTTAAAAACCCATATGTTGGGTAATTGTATTAAGTATTGCCTACTTTAATATATGTATATACATAAATATTTTAAATGTGAACATTTTCTTTGTCTATTTCTTTGTTTAGAGGCCTAATTTTATACTGTTTGGGGGTGGTGATATACATTTTCCAGGTTCTGTTTTTATAATTTCACTTCAAAATAAACCTTTGTCCTTGATTTTTAAATTATTTCTAAGAAGTTTCCTCCTTTATGTCAGTGTACCCTTTTGGTTAAATGTGCTTATTAACATTTTTTAATGCTTAAGCTTCCAATTAGAAGGGCACCATGGCATAGAACCCAGGCAATCCACGAGGCCTTGGTTTATCCCAATCATGTGACCTTGGGCCTCATGGGAAAATAAGAGCCATTTTTGCCTCAAAAGGGCTCCTGGATCTTTTTGCTTAATATGTGAAAGTGCTCTGTGAACTGCAACTGATAAACAGTTGTTAGATTTATTCATTATAATTGAGAATTCCTTAATTTTTCCCTAACTGTTGTAAGGTATTATTTTGCTCAATGCCAAATATATGGAGGAGATTCAAATTAACTAAGGTCAACGTTACAAGCATTATTACATAGACCACTGTGAATTCTACCTGGGAGCTATATAGTTTCTTCCAATCGTGATGGAATTTTAAAGTAGTCCTGCTTCTCACTTTGAGACTTAATGTCTCTATTAATAAATTGAGTGCATTCCTTTTTTCCCTATTGAAAAAACAAATTAAAAGAGTCAAACCTGCCAAGGCTTTTAGTTTGGGGAGCAGAAAGATCTAAAAGGAAAACAGAAAATAGCTATGGAGGCCCCTTGGACAGTGTGAAGTCCTAAGTATTAGTAGTTGTAGCTATACACTGTCATTACATGCTAGGAATAGAGATAACCAGGTGAAAACCCCTCATTTCACATTTGGTGAAGATGAGACTGAAGCTAAATAAGTCATATAAAATCTAAGGAATATTTCTTCTTAAGAATGACTTTCTTACCATGGAAGGTAAAAAAGAATTCGATTCTTAATTTTTTTTTTAATTTTTATTTGTTTATTTTTTTGCGGTACGCGGGCCTCTCACTGTGGCCCCTCCCGTTGCGGAGCACAGGCTCCGGATGCACAGGCTCAGCGGCCATGGCTCACGGGCCCAGCCGCTCCGCGGCATGTGGGATCTTCCTGGACCGGGGCACAAACCCGTGTCCCCTGCATCGGCAGGCGGACTCTCAACCACTGCGCCACCAGGGAAGCCCTACCGTTCTTGATACCACTGGTTGAGTGGTTCTGCCAAACTCCCCTCCTGGTGTTCCTAGAGCTCTGAGAGCCTGACACACTATATATATAGTGAGTGAGCCTTCAGTTAATGTCTCATTATTGTCAATATCATGTGTATTTTGTATCACCAGTATCAGTGATGGGAATTCTTTTGTGATGTTGGATCAGAGTCCACATACAGCCTTATTGTAACTCTTATTTTCTGGCTACGCACCATAAATCCTCGCCTAAATTGTAATCATGTCCTGTAATCCATCCCCCTTCCCCCCCATCCCACTTTAATAAACCCTGTGCTGAGAGGGCCACTATTGATCTGCCTTCTCAGATTTCTTACAGTTCATAGACTTTGTGCTATTTGCTTGGGTGCCTAATGTGTTCTCTCATTATTTTATGCACCTAAATCTTCTCTCTCAAAGATTTTATCTTTAAAGGCCCAGATGCTGGCTACTATCGCTTTAATGTCCTCAGTTTCTAGGAAAATGTGTTGTGCATCTAGGAGGCATTTAGGTACTTGTTGGCTTTAAAGCCCTTGATAACACACAGTCTAGGTGTAGAAAGAAGGAAGGGGCCAAGCCTGAGGTATATACGACCGTTTTCTCTTTCCCAAACTGGGTCCTAAAGAATGTCTTTTTACTTATTAGTTTACTATACAGAAACTGGGCTTTGATTTTTTTCTAGGTGCTGTAGACTAGAAACATGATTTCCTTCAATATATTAATTTTGTTATATCTGTTTTACCTTCACATGATTGGAACCCTTTGAGCAGTTTGGAATGCTTAGATATTGTCTTTAGGTGTTTAGGTTGTGACTTAATTGAGTATATTCTCTAATTTCTCTCACATGGTGATAGTCATTTAACAGTTCAACCCAGTGAGGTGCCAGGCACAATGCTAGAAGATGTAGATATTAAGATGAATTAAACACAAGCTCAGCCTCAAGGCTTCTCATCCTAGCATAGGGAACTGTTTAGGTGCTCTAATAAAAGTGTAATAGCTATGTTGGCAGGACAAGCTTCACAAAATGCCACATTTGAATTCCTTTGACTTTGAAGGATGAATTAGTAGTTTTCAGGCAGGAGCAAAGGCGTAGCATCATTAAAACACTTGGTAGGGACTTCCCTGGTAGCGCAGTGGTTAAGAATCTACCTGCCAATGCAGGGGACGCGGGTTCGATCCCTGGTCCGGGAAGATCCCACATGCCGCAGAGCAAGCAAGCCTGTGCGCCACAACTGCTGAGCCCACGTGCCACAAGGACTGAAGCCCGCGCGTCTAGAGCCCGTGCTCTGCAACAAGAGAAGCCCACGCACCTCAACGGAGAGTAGCCCCCGCTCACCGCAACCAGAGAAAGCCCACATGCGTAGCAATGAAGACCCAACGCAGCCAAAAGCAAAACGAAACAAAACCAAAAAACACTTGTCATTTTAGGGGATCATTGCCCAGTGCAGCCAAGCATGAAGGGTGTGTGGTGGGATTAACTGGAAAAAGGCCAGAATGTGGACTCCATGGTGTGGGCCATGGAAAGTCATGGGACTTTTTAGACAGGGGGAGGAGATGCTTAAGTCCGTACATTTAGAAACTGACTTCCTTCTCCAGGATGGATTGTTGGTGTGGAATAGGGAGACTATTTACTGGTGACTTCATCTTCTGGGAAGAAACTTTTAAACTCTGAATGGACCCTTGAGAACAATTGTTAGTAATATTAGGAAGAGGTTGAGTGTGGAACTTGTCAAGGTTGATTTTAAAACCTTGTCCAGTGGATTTAAGAAGAGTTCTTAACTTCTTTTTATGTCGTTTTGTTACTTGAGCATTAGGGAGGCCAAAACTGTGCAGAATGCTTTAAGTATGGATTAACCTCAATTTAAGAATAAGATGTATTTTTAAATTTTGCAAGTCATTTTGGACTTACAGTATATTTCTCTGTATAAATATTGTTACGAGATGAGGTCATCAAATGCCTACAGATGGGAAGGGTGGCAGCTCTGTCACTGTGGAAAGAAACTGAGGCTTGGAATGAGAACTTCTGGGTCCAGGTTCTTGCTTTTGGGGAAATAACCTCTCAGAGGCCCAGTTTTTCATTTGTAAAATGGGAATAAATACAGGATTGTTGTGAGACTCAAATAAGAGGGCTTGTGAAGGTATTCTGTGAATTAAGTCAAGTACTAGTTATGAAGTACACGCGTGAGGGATTAAATGTAGGGTCGATGGGAAACTGTAGTCCTGGCTGCGGTTGCAGGAGGGTGGCTGGCAGGTTACCAGAGGGGGGCAAGGGGAGAAGCAGCCTACCCTGGCTTCACAGTTCCTGCTCTCCTGCCTTGAGGAGGAGGAAGAGAGAAAGGACAGTGGGTCTCCAACTTTAGCGTGCAGAAGACTCAGCTGAGGAATCTTAGGAAAGCAGATCGCGGGGCTCGACTTCCCAGCAATCCTAACTGGGTGGGTGGGAGGACTTCTGAGTCACCTGCTGGGGCGAGGCGACCTGGGGGAAGGTAGGAGGCTGGGAGAGTTGGTGAGAGAGGTCTGGGGGATCTGGTGCTGGTTGGAGAGGGGATGGGATCTAGGAACCCTTGAGGACTGAGCAGAACAGCGTGGAAGGACCCCCTCCTCCATTTCTTTCCCCGTTCCTCCTGCCCTCTTTACTGCTTGGAAAGCTCTGCGGGCCAGGCAAGATCGAGGGGGGGAAGCAGGGGGTGTCCCCTTCCCACTTTCCGAGCTGTGGCTGGAAGGAGGGGTGTCAGAGGGAGCAGAGCTGGGGCAGGACCTCGGGAACTCCACTGTGCCGGGGTTCCAGACTGAGAATGGCAGGCTTAGGCAGCGGGCTGCGCGTAGGCGAGGGGTCTAATATGCACTGATCGCTGGGACTCTATTTTAGAAAAAAAAAAAAGAAAACTATTATATGCACACGAGTGTGTGTGTGTGTGTGTGTGTGTGTGTGTGTGTGTGTGTGTAGCTATCCATCAATCAAAGTATATTCAACTCTGGTTTATTATGTGGACATGGTTTAGGATTATTTAATTTCCCACCTTAATTATATGCGTTAATTCAGCAAACATTTGAGTCTGGCTATGTGCTCAGCTTCTTGCTAAGTACTGCTGTAGTAAAATTCAGTGAAACATTGTTTGTACCCTCAGGGAATTACATTCTATTTTGTTTAAACAAGATTCTAATAACAGGAGAAGAATAATTTTCAGTGAAGAAGCAGCTCAAATCGCATAAGGCTGAAAATTGATATAATGTGACATATAATCTTGTACAAAATTTCTTTAATCAGAAAGTGGAAGGAGTGGCCAATTTAGTTTCAGAGTATTGGTAATTTGTGTGCTTCTAGCAAAACTTAAGAGCCTTTCAGAATTCTCAGCCACAGGATTGCAATCTTTTGTATTACGTTACAAAGCAAACCTTCTTTCCTTGAACACCGTTTTCTTATAGAATAGTTTTGGATTTTTTGAAAATTTTCTTTATCTTCTGATTTTTTAACAAAAATGCTGTATTTACCTCAGTACCTTAGAATGACAAGAATAGCATATGTGTTAAACTGGAAAAATTGGTTATCAATTTTGTGACACTCCCAGAAGACTATACACAGGATTGATAATCACTGGAATACATTTAGAGAAAATCATTTATAATCTTTTCTGTAGGCAAGAAGGCAAGAAAAGCTCTTTAGGGATACTTGAGGAAGTTTTTGTCATTTTATGTCGTTATGCTTAAATTATGCTTACAAAGCAGTATCTGCTTTACTTGCTGGGGCTTTCATTTTCAAATGACATATGCATATAATTTATCTCAATTTTGAATAAATTAAAGTATAGCTCTACACTTTTATAAAAAATAATAGCTTCTATAAAACATACTGCCTTTATCAACAGATGAATTGTAACTTTTTTCTTTTATCTTTAAATAAAGAAAGAGGGAAGGGGGAATAAGATACTTAGGGTAAGGAGGCTCTGGCCTTTGTGTCAGCCCCTCCCTCCTCCACAAGAGGCCACACAGCACAGGGATCTTAGGTCGGAATTCCTGCTTCCAACCTCCCTTTCTCTGTTTATCCACTTTGTTTCTTGGGCAAGTTCCTAAGGTTCTCTGGGAATCAACGTATTATCTGTATACCAGGGAAGGTTGGTACCTAACACATCGGATGGTTGCGAGGATTTATTGAGTTAGTTCAAGTAAAGCACTTAAAAATGCCTGGCAGGTAATAAGAATTCAAATGTTAGCTGCTTTATTACTATTATTAAACTGAAATGAACAAAGGACTTCAAAACATTGGGCAGATTATGAATCGACCCTGGAAACTATGAAAGAGGGTCATTCAAATGCCAAGAAATCCAAGAATTGTCTAGTGCTGCACGGATTGAATTAAAGGAAGGCACCAAAAGGCACTTTGTATCTTCCATCCTTCTGAGAAGTTGTAGTATTCTGAGGAAGTAGAGAGATGATGATCTTGAGAAATCCTATGTATCGCTGCAGAATTGTGAAGGTCAAAGACTAATTTAAAGGCATAATGTGAAATGCATTTCTGTTAAAGTCAGCAGAATACTGGATGCCCTCTTTTACCAGAATTACTTGGTATTAGTCTAGAAGTTTATTATTATTGTCAGATGGGAAGAAGAAACTAATAGTAAAGTTATAAAACATGAGCAAAGTTATCTTTTTAAAATATTATTTAAAATGGAGAATTGAAGATGATAAACCAAAAAAATAAATAAATAAAAGAATTAATAGTTTAGTAAATGAGCCCAAAAGAAATACATTACAAAATAAATACATTAACAATATCCAGTAAAGTATAATGAAAACAAAATTTCATGGTTATTAGCAGGAACAAAAAGATGTTAAACTCCCAGGTAAGACTTAATAAGAAATATGAGTTAACTATGTATTATGTATTAGCTCTACTGATAGGATTTTTGTCGACGGCAGTTGAAAAGAGTTGAATAATTGAAGTTATATATCATGTTTATGGATACTAACATATACATATATATTATAAATATGTAGATTCTTCCCATATTAATTTATGAATGAAATCAAAATTATAAGCTCTAAGGGATTACCAAAGTATAATGTGACAAGTCTTCAGTATAGGGTGGTATTTACATTCTATGATAGAAGAATGATTTATTCAGCAACATGATAGTTAGATCATTGAGAAAATAAAGCCCATATTATATTATGATGGTGTGAAGTCTTTAAAGGTAAAAACCAAAAAGGGAGTGGATACTAGATTTGTCAATAAGAAAAAAAAAAGAAGAAAAAAAAAATCAAAATTTCAAAAGGTCAAAGTACCATGTACAAATAAATGTCAAATGACAAACCTAGTTAAATATTTGTAGTTTCAATGATCTGGAAAGAGTAAATCTTTTTCTTTTGTAACTATTAGTATCTTCTAGGTAAAATGCATTTTTTAATTTTTAAAAATATAAATACTTCTTTAAAAATAAGATAATAAGATCTGAGCTGTTTGTCTTTCATTTCTAAGAGTACTTTATAGTTCATTTCCTTAGTAGTTATTTAATCAGAAGCCTGCAATACAGTGAATCTTGTGATACAAGGAAACTGAATGGTATTTTCTGGATTCATTTTAATGTGTTCTTTGTACTTGTACAGAAAGCAAACTATGAGACTGGTTTTATTACTAGCTTGTTTTCTCTCTCTTTTCTATTTTCCTTACCCGCCTCCTTCTTCCTTCTTCTTTTGTTTTAAATTTGTTTAAAAAATAGTAAAATGTGGGCTTCCCTGGTGGCGCAGTGGTTGAGAGTCCGCCTGCTGATGCAGGGGACATGGATTCATGCCCCGGTCCGGGAAGATCCCACATGCTGGGAAGATCCCACATGCCACGGAGCGGCTAGGCCCGTGAGCCATGGCCGCTGAGCCTGCGCGTCCGCAACGGGAGAGGCCACAACAGTGAGAGGCCCGCGTACCGCAAAAAATAAAAAAAAAGTAAAATGTATTATAGAAATTAAGATATTGCAGCACATATCGAAAGTGATAGTTCCCTCTCTTTGTCCATCCCCAGTCCTGTTCCGTGAGGTCACCATATTTCTTTATTCTGTTGCCTCTCACCATTGGTTCTATTCGCTTTGCAGTTGAGTTTGTGGAACTTTCCATCTGAGGGTTTCTTGTATAGTTGTTGGCAAATAATAGCTCCTCGTTTATTTTGTTGAATGAGTGTATGAATGAAAATTGTAGATATATGCTTAATTCTTTTATAATTTAGTCTATTGGTATTTTAAGCAGAGCCCTGGGACTTCTTTTGAAGAGTCCCTATTCTTTGCCCAGTCCCTAAGAGTTCAAGATTTACAGTTCCCAAACTTTACCATGCTTATCTTTGTAATGCTTTTCTGTAGGGTGAAAACATTTTTTAATGCTAAAGTAATAATTTACGTTTATTTTTTCTTGCAGCTGCCTTTGCAGCAGTGTTGCACTGGTAAGATTGTTTTTCTCCTGTGGTATATTTTATGCAGATGTTTATAGCCTACCAAACTATTTCCCATATATATATGAATAATTTCAGTTTAAGGATGAATGTACATTATTACATGCAGCACACTAGTCTGAAAATGTAGTTTAATTCATAAATCAGAGCCAGAATAATGCAATTTTTTAATAAAAAAGATCTATTATTAAAGAGGTTATATTTGAGACTCTCCTTCCCTTAACATTAATATAGTGTTCATGTTGAGAGGGAGATTCATTCTTTTAATTTTCTGGATAGAAAGAAATATGAATTTCATAAATCAGACATTTCTGAAATGGTAACCCAATGACATTTATAGTTTAATCTATAATTTTATTTTACTTGGCTTAAAACGTCATTATTCTGGTTCATTCTAATTTTAAAATCTAATTTGAATTAGCTTTTAAAATTCTTATAGAGAGAAAGTTTAGTAGAAATGTAAGATATACTGAGTGGAAAAACAAATATGCATACCATTGTGTTTGAGTTTTATCACAAAATGAGTTGCAAATATATAGATTTTTTGTTTTTTGCTTTTAGAGTTTCTTTTAAAATTATACTTAGTATAAGTTTCAACACTGTTGCTTTGTTACTCTTTTGTTTTACAGGAGCCATATCACACACCTCTTTGAAAATGATCGTCATTTTTCTCACCTCTCAACATTGGAAAGGGAGATGGCTTTTCGCACTGAAATGGTTAGTTTTCATGTAATATTTTATTATAGTAGTTTAGTAGTCTAAACATTTTAAGCTTTTCATCCTGGAAGTTTTCAAAGATGTTCCAAAGTAGGAAGAGTAGACAACTCCCCCTACCCATTCTCCCAGCTTCAACAACTGAGGACACATACCCATTTTTCTGTCATCTACATCGTCACACACCCATCTCTTTTTAAAGGAAACCTCAGATATCGTTTCATCTGTAAATATTTTTCATATGTGTCTCAAAAGAAAGGACTTTTTTTTGTTAACTACAGTATCATTGTCATACTTGAAAATAATGAAGAGCAGTTACTTAATGTCATCAAAGATCAACCAGTGTTTAAATTACCTGGGGGAATGGGCATTTAATAACCATAATTCCTCTGTAGAGAAGAACTTTCCCACAATACTTAATTTGGTTTGTTTCTCTGAGGTGCACTTCACAGGAAAGACAGGAAAATGCTTGATTCTTTCTTTTTATTACAACTTTTCAGAAAAATGAGTTGGTTCCCTAGCATCTTCTAGTGGTGACCAATGGAGTTCTGTTGGTACTCCTTTTGGAATACCATTATGGCCTGATAGATTTTAACATATTTTTTAAACTTACCTGTCTTTAGCTGGTGAGAGCCCTTGCAGTTCTCTCTGTCTCCTTGACATGACCTCACTAGTATTCTGTAGCTTCCTTACTTGCTGGTATTACAAGACATTTCCTCTCCAGACCTGGAATCATCCAGTTTTCCAAGGAGCCCTGATTGCTTTCAGTAGCACATGGTATTTAGAGACCACAATTTTGGTTCTAGAGGTGCTCACTGATAATACTTTATATTAGATTGGCCATTGTGTCTAGGCCTTTTTAGTAAACAGAATTAGGAAACAGTTTTTTAACAGGAGAAAATAAATTATTGATTTATATTTCTAATTCAAATTTAGTTTTAGGTGGTTTTTACTTTTTTGATATTAAATTTGTATCTTTTCTGTTAGCTTGAGAATCTTGGTTTCAAATTACTTATACTTGAGGAATAAAAGTATCAAAGATATTATTCAAAATGATTACTGAAAATAATTTAAAACTTTCTTGCAGCTCTTTTTGACTTTAGGATATATTCCATTAGGGGTGTACAGTAAAATTACTATTGATATGTCTTAAAGTTGTTTGAAATCCTCTCCCAACTAGATAAATAATTAATTCTTCTTCTTTTTTTTTTTTTTTTGCTATTTAGGCATGTAAAATTTTTTGTTTTTAAATTTTAATTATATAAGATATTCACATGGTTCCAAAATCAAACCTACAAGGTAGGTTGTAGTTTCCTGGGGCTCTCATAACAAAGTACAATAAACTAGGTGCCTTAAAAGAGCAGAAGTTTATTCTCTCACGGTTCTGGAGGCTAGAAGTCTGAAATCAAGGTGCTGGCTGTCCCATGTTTTCTCTGAGACTCCTTCCTAGCTTCTCATGGTTCTGGCAATCCTTGGCTTGCATTGGAGGTACAATCACTCCAATCTCTGCCTCTGTCTTCATGCAGTTTTCCCTTATGCCTCTGTGTTTAAATTTCCCTGCTGTTATAAGGATATCAGTTATTTTGCATTTGGAGTCCACCTAATCCAGTATTACCTCATTTTATTTTGATTACATTTGCAAGGAGCCTATTCCACATAGGTCACATTCACAGGTTTTAGTGGACATGAAATATTGGGGGACATTATTCAACCTAGTACAGTAGGAAGTATTTAAAAAAACAGTGATATGAGAGCTAAATACCATGGTATCAAGAACCATTCTTTTCCTTTTCTGGGTAGGCAAATCACTTTGATATTTATAAACCTTAAGGTGAGTTTAGAGTTTGATAGCTAATGGTACTGGCTACCAGGGGAGCTCTAGACAAAACTGTATAGCAGATGGAATTGGTTCATCTGTTTTGCCCTATGCTGCCACTTCTGCTCCCTCATAAGGCTTCTAGTACTTGCTTGTTTTTTGTCCCATGTAGTATTCCAACCTTGATATCTTTCATAATTAGCATGTCAAAGTAAAAAATTATTTTCCTCAAAATGGGAGTACTACCACTGTCCCTCTCTTCCACCCTCAGACCCCTGGTCCTGCAGGGTACTTACTTTATGCTGAGCTGAGAAGAAGGAAAATAGTCTGTAAAACTAGCTGGCATCTGAATGTAACTTGTATGTAATACATCAGTGTGTAGCCTTCCTAATATATTTGTACTTTTACATATAACTCTGGAGGAAAGGTGGCTGATAGCACCATTTTGAGGATTCAAATAAGCATTTAGGGGGAAACGATTTTGGCTGAGGGTGATTGCGTTGGTTCATGGTAAACTTAGGTTCCATAGTAAACTCATCCTGTTCATAAGATAGCCTTTACTAACACTTCAGTTAGTATGGGTTATAGGGGTTTCTTAAAGGAAGTGTGCTGTCTGAGTTATATTACTTTTTATTATTTTTTAAGTTGTTTTTTGCGGTACGCGGGCCTCTCACTGTTGTGGCCTCTCCCGTTGCGGAGCACAGGCTCCGGACGCGCAGGCTCAGCGGCCATGGCTCACGGGCCCAGCCGCTCCGCGGCATGTGGGATCCTCCCAGACCGGGGAAAGAACCCGTGTCCTCTGCATCGGCAGGCGGACTCTCAACCACTGCGCCACCAGGGAAGCCCTATATTACTTTTTAAATGTTGAAACTATTTTTGAAGGTATTTTGAGATCAATTGTTTCAATTAAGACAAGGTTATACTAAGATATGTAAGTTTTTTGCAACCTGAGCATTTATTAGTGATCAGAAACCTATGAAATTAATTGTAGCTGTTACTTTCTTGATGGCTTTATTTTTCAAAAGCAGTATATTTAAGTTTTTTTTTAAGCTAATAAGAGGCATAGTGATTATGTACTTTTAATCATAACATGTGCTTGTTTCAGGGACTATATTATTCCTACTTTAAGACTATTGTGGAAGCACCCTCATTTTTGGATGGAGTATGGATGATTATGAATGATAAGCTGACTGAATATCCCCTTGTTATTAATACATTAAAAAGGTTCAATCTTTACCCTGAGGTAAGATACTTTTTCAATTGTGATTTTTTTTTTTTTTTTTTACTTTTTAAAGTATTACTTATATTAAATGCTGATTCTAAATCTAAGATGTAATTCAGTATAGTAAATTTTCTTTTTTTTTTTTAAAGAAAAC
Source organism: Lagenorhynchus albirostris (assembly GCF_949774975.1). Lineage (NCBI taxonomy): Eukaryota > Metazoa > Chordata > Mammalia > Artiodactyla > Delphinidae > Lagenorhynchus > Lagenorhynchus albirostris. Next base: position 42,132,606 of record NC_083102.1, read on the forward strand.
GTGTATCTTTTCTTGGAAAGGAATATGGAAAAAAGATCATTATTAATTTTGGGGGTCTTTAACTCATTTTATGGGAATGATTAGTATGATTGCATGGTTTACAAATTATGAAAACTGTCTAGATTTGGTATGTTTATAGGGATTATAGCAGAGGAGCGCCATTACTTGTACATGTCATTTGCCAAATAATGTTTCTTCCTTATCTGGGATTCTTCATTTAATTGAATGCACTTTTCCCCTGTGGGAGTGGAAGAAAGGACCTGAGATAGGAAGGCAGTGATATCAGTAACCTTTGGCCTCTCCTTCACCATCCCTCCTTCATTTGATGCATCCCTAAGCATTCTCCAGGACCAACCTGAGATGTAACTTCCTCAGTGACTCCTCCTTGAGGTTCTCCTGTTAAGCGTACGTCCCCTGGGCTCCCCCTTCTTAGCGTGCTGATGCTTCTAGAAGGCATGCTGCCTGATGCCAGGGCCATGGTCTCTGTGGGATCTCAAGCCCGGGCTCAGTACCAGCACGAAGCAGGGCTTTTGGTCATTTCGCATTGAGTGAGTGGAGTCCAACTTCCAGATCAACTGAGTTAGCCTGATTGATTAGTAAGGCAATAGAGATAGAGGAGATAGAGACCAATAAATAATCACCAAAGTACTTATTGAGTACTTTCTATAACCATGTACACATTTACTTTTACAGCAATGAGATCACACAACACATAACATTTTTTATAAGTGCTTTTTGTCTTTTAAGAATATATATATATATATATTTTTTTTGCGGTACACGGGCCTCTCACTGTTGTGGCCTCTCCCGTTGCGGAGAACAGGCTCCGGACGCGCAGGCTCAGCGGCCATGGCCCACGGGCCCAGCCGCTCCGCGGCATGTGGGATCTTCCCGGACCGGGGCACGAACCCGTGTCCCCTGCATCGGCAGGCGGACTCTCAACCACTGCGCCACCAGGGAAGCCCTGTCTTTTACGAATATTTAAAACCATCTTCCTAAGTCATCTTTTCTTCAGCATCATGTTTTATGGCTGTATATACAATCTACCATTGTTTATTTAGTCCATCTTTTATGAAAACTTTGGTTGTTTTCAACTTTTAAAAGATCTAAAGCTGCAATAAGCATCCTTGAAGCGAAATCTTTACATACATTCTTATGTTTTTTTAAACAATGAATATGTTGATGTGGAACTATTTAGTTCAACAGAATATATGCTTTAATGATTTTGGTACATGTTGCCAAAATGCTTTCTAGATAGGTTATATTCCCACTAGCAGTTTTTCTGAAAATGCTTGTTTCCCTGCATCCTTGCTAATTTAATAGGCTGAAAAAAGTTAAGATCACATGAAGTATTTTGTTCATTGCTGTATATATGTGTGTGTATGTATATTTTATTCAATGCTATATCTTAAAATGCATTTTCACTTTTAAAAATAATTGCTTATTCATGCCCTTTGTCTATGTTTTTATTGATATTTTATAAGCGCTCATTTATTATATGCAGGATGTTAATACTATGCTATATGATAAGATATTTTCTCCAGCTTTTTGTTGCCTTTTAGTTTTGTACAGTATGATGAGAATGTATTTTTTCTGTTCAGAGGTATCTGTGAAGCTTTTAGATTTATGGTTTTTAGTCATTCATATGTAAAAAATCTTCATTCTTAATTGTTATAATTATGTTTTTGAGATTTACATTTTTAATTTATCTGGAATTCGTCTGGATGCTCAGTGTTGGGGTAGGGATCTAACGTTATATGTTTTCAAAGTGGTCTTGTGTGTAACCTAACACTTGGAAGAGTGGTCCGTCTTCTCCCTGCTTCTTTATTATATCCAGAATTATTATACATATATGCTTGCATCTGCTTTTGGACTTCGTGTTCAGTGTTACCTTCGGTTGAGGTCCTGGAAAAGAGGAGATGTGCACACAGGAAGTGTATAGGGGAAAGCCCTTGGGGGCAACATCTGAAGGGGGATGAAGGAAGTAGGAGGAGGAGGAGGAGAGCTGAGCTGTGATGCAGTCACAGCAAAGGCCTCAGCCAATCCCCTGGGAAGCTCTGGAACTGGGATGACCCCGCAGAGTTGTCCTACCTGAGGCAAGGGCCCCTGGCCTTTATACCTCCCCCTGTTGAGTAGTTAGACATTGGATGCAGTTGCCCTTGGGAGGGGTATGATCTTCAGTGAATTTGCTCTCTTCAGCAGAGGGTAGCTCCCAGAGAGGGACTCAGCTGGGAGCTGTCGGCCACCAACCCTCCCAGCTGCTAGGGGAATGAGTGCCTCAGCCTTGAAGGGGGATCTGGGTGGCACTCCACTGCCTCCACCATGGTTACTTTGATCTGTCTGGCTATTCTTGTGCCAGCATCACACTGTTTAATTATGTAAGTAACAAATTTTGTTATCTGTTAGGACATTTTCTTCAGTTATCTCCTTTCTGTCATTTTTCCATATAATGCATCTCAGTAGACACTTGGGATTTTGCTTAGCATTGTGTTATGTTTATGAATTAATTTGAGGAAGAATTCACATCTTGAAAAATTAGATCTATTCAGGAAGACAGATTATCTTTCTGTTTGTTCAACTCTTCCTTTATGTCCCTTAGTCGAGTTTTATAGCTTTTGAAAATTACAGATTTGCATATTTCTTGTTATATTTTATTCTTACCCATGAGAGGCCATGCACTGGTGAAGACTGACCAGTGAAGAATCTACACAGGGGATTGTGAAGGTCCTTTTACTAGATTTAAAGGGACCCAAGTGGATGGTACAGGAAGGGAAAGTTTGATAATTATCAAAATATCTCAAAAATATTCTAGTAAGGAAACTATTGAGGATAACATTTTTTTCTTATGGTGTCTCTCTTTTTTTAAAAAAATTAGGTAGTCTTAGCCAGCTGGTACAGGATTTATATCAAAATAATGGACTTGATTGGTATTCAAACCAAGATATGTTGGACAGTTACCAGAGGAGAAGGACTCAGCCCTATTGAAAGCTGTGAAGGCAAGTTTCTATGATATTGTCCAGTTGTCTGTTGCAGCATAATAAATTTCCTGCAAACTTAGTGGTGTACAGCTTCTGAAAGTAGGGAATTTGGGCAGGGTATAGGATGATTGGTTCGTTTCCACTATGTCAGAGGACTCTGCTAGACTCAGATGGCTGGGAAGACTGGAATTAACTTGGGGCTACTTCACTTAGAGCCAGAATGTAAGTACCTGCATGGTACTTGTACCTGCAAGGCTGGGCCCAACTGAGACTCAACTGTGACACCTACATGTGCCCTTTTCATGTAACTTGGGCTTTTGTGTAGCATAGTACCTCAGGATAGTTAGGCTTTTCATGTGGTAGCTCAGGGCTCTAAGTTGATACTGCATGACGTCTTCTATATGGCTTCTGCCATGATCTATTGAAGCAGTCACAAGCCCAGCCAGACTCAGAAGCAGGGGCATAGACCCCGTACCTCTACAGGAGGAGTGTCCATGAATTTTGAGCCCTGTTTTGAAACCACAGTAGTTACTACTCTGCTCTCATCTATGTTCCACACTAGTGTCATGTGTTCATATGGGAACCAAGGCAACCATTTAATATATATGGCAACCATTTTCAAAATAAGCACATTTTAATGTAAATTGCCAGACACATAATTTATAGTTAGAGCATATTTTTTCTTTATTTTTAAAGGATTGGGAGATCCTGCTTGCTTTTATGTTGCTGTAATTTTTATTTTAAATGGACTAATGATGGCATTATTCTTCATATACGGCACATATTTAAGGTAAGACTATTCATTTTTCATATGTGTTTATAATATTATATACTAGAATAGTAAGAATAGTGGGATAATGATTGACTTATAGTTCAGTTTTATAACAATGTCATTTCTAATATATCTACTTGTAAATACAAAATTATTTCCCATTTGAATGATTTTACCATTGGCTTAGCTAGCCACATTTAAAATAATTTTAAAGGTTTAAGTAGAGCAGGATGGGGATATTTGATAAATATTAAATATTCATAGGCATTTGTGCATAAGCAGTATATACTGTTCACATAAAATATAAAGGAAAGAACCACTCATTATCAAATGGTGTTAATGACTATTTTGCTGATGTTAAATAGAAATATATTCTATACAGATATTGAATATCTGACCTCATTTACTTCATAGTTGAGCAACATTTCTAAAACTAAAAGATAGACAAACTTTCTGTGTTTTGTATTTCTGTTTCTTCTTTTTTTTTGATTCCTTACATTACTTGCTTGAACTATTTTACCTTCAGAGTATCTTTAGAATTTTCTTTTTTACTTCTTACTGATTCTTTGCGGTACAGAAATATAGCGTATGTATGTGATTTTCAATTTGGGTTAATGAGTGTGAATCTGCTATTATCCTGTTATCTTCTTTGCTTTGGAAGTGTGGCATTCTTAGTTTAGTGCCTCAAAGAGTCTATTGCATCCTAGCTCAGTGTTTGAGTGTATAGCAGTTGCTTGATAAATATTTGTCAAATGAGGAAGCTATTAGAAGATCAACTTAAAATATATTTGCATAGAGATTTAAGATACTCAGAGCAAAGTCAGAAATATTAGCATCAAATAAAGTTCTTTTAATTATGTAATTGGGGGAGACCGAAATGAAAACTCATGATTAAAAGATGATGTGAAAAATTTTGTTTTTGAAACAAGGCACACAGAAATAACTTAACCAAAGTATCTGGTCATCAGGAGAGGAGGCTGACTTGAAGGAAAGCAAGGCCAGTGTGCCTTGTCTCATGAGAAGCCAAAGTTAGATGAGTTTGAGGGGATCTATCCATTTTGCTAAGTACTACCCAGCTGTCTTATGGATAGCTTTATTACATTTGGGAAATTAGATTTTAAGTAAGAGAAGTTAAAACATGGAACATGACATTATTACTAAATTGCTAATCTATAGTTATGCTGTTTTTCAATTGAAAGAATTTCTAAACATTTATTAAAGTAAACATTCAGTATCATTTTCGTATAATGCTTGCTATAACAACTGTTTCAGAGGCTGAAGGCACAATATCTGCCGCAGAGAATATGAGGTTCTAGTTTTGGTTGAGGGAGTCTTGGTGGTTTGGGCCCTGGCCTGAGATTTTTTAGTCCGCAAACAGCAGTATGCTCCCTACATGTTCGTTTGTTCAGTCAGCACATAAAGTGCATACCAAGTGGTCTCTTTTTGAGACTGCGTGTTTGGGTTCTGAGAGCATGGTGGTGGGGTGAGGTGAGAGATGGCAGTGGTGGTAGGTGTGTGTCAGTAGAAGATAGACAGCAAGGATAAAGTGCTTACAGTTCTGGAGGCAGGAGAAATTTGTTCTGTGTGGAGCAGTCGATTTAGCTCCGCCTTGGAGGGTCAGAGCATTTTGGATAGGTGGAGGAGAAAAGAATCCCAGGGACGAGCAAAGGTGGAAAATCTGGGATATGGAGGAGTTACAAGCAGATCAGTTTTACTGGGACGCAGATGATTGAGGAGGCGTTGTGGAAGAGTAAGATTGGAGAAATGAGTTGGGCTGGTTGATGCATGACCTTAATGCCAGGCTGGTTTGAAACCACTTCCAAAGCAAGTGAAGGAAATCAGAAATTTGACCAATAGAGGGACAGGATTCAAGCTGAGCTATGATCTCATGTGACCCTTGACACCCACCTGCCCCCAAAGTCAGCCAGTGACTACTTCAGCACAGAGTCTGTTAAATTGCAGGGCTTTACCTAGGGGATTTTAAAATCAATTTAGTCGGTTAGGCCCAGCAACTTTTTTACATGAAAAAGAACACAAATGTAAAAAGTAAAGTATACCATTATAAAATAGGTGTTATTTAGAGAAACTTCTGTTTGTTGCTTATTGTATATATGTGTGTAGATGTACATGTGCTGAGTTGTGGTGTAAAGTCTAATTTCTTATTGTAGTTTTAGGATTTAAAAAAAAACATCCATAGACCATTCACTGCTTAGGGTAGCAGGAGGGATTGACTTTACCTTAAGAGGATTTGGGTCTTGCCAACTAGCTGTCTCTGGTTCTTCTCCCAGCTCTGAGGGCTGCATCCTGTTTCAGCTTCACCCACTTTACTGCTTTGTGCCCCAGCTGGCCCTTTTGATGTTGTCCGACTCTTGTACCTGGTGGTTTACCCTCTGGAGCTGTGCTTGGATATAGAGACCCCACTAGTGTCACACATTTTCTTTTCCCTAAATAATGTCTTTAGTCCTGTCCAAACACATCCGAAACTCCAGGATCATCCACCCATCCCCAAATGACACCCAGTTCTTGTGCATTGTGGAGCCACTTGTATTCTCTTGACTGTTGCACTGCGCCCTGGGGGCCCAGGTGTGTAAATTATACTCCAGTAGTGACCTTGGTCTATAATATGTTGAATCAAGTCTTGTGTCACTTTTTCTATCAGTTTTTTTCATTGCATTTTTAAGTGTTCTTGACATGAGTATTTTTAGAGGTGTCCAATTAGAGGTAGTTCTTAATGTTTTCTTCCTTGATTGTTAGGTTTGTCACCCTTCTAATTTTATGAAGTGGGATAAAGCTGCAGGCTTCTTAACATGTAGGTTAAGAATAAAGAGGAGGATATCTTCAATTGAGTTTAGAATCTTTTTTATAAATTGTGTTTCTATTGAGAAATAAAAGTTGATATTTGTTTAGCAGGTTAGAAATTTATAGGCATATATATATATATATATATACACACATACACACACACACACACACATGGGTTTTCTGAAGTCAAATAAGCCAGTTTATTTCACCGGAAATGGAAGTAGAAGGGAAAATAGCAAACATAGCCAAATGGTGAAATGAGGTTGGGCTGCCAACCTCTGACTTACGGAGATGAAGTAAGATGTTTTTGCAAACACAACCTATTTCTGATGTACCTTCTTGTCTGGAATTCTCAGGATTTTGGTATTTCTTTAAAACACCTATTGTTGATTGTTTTCTAAAAGCTGTGTTGTGAAGACATAGTTACAGTTATTTATTTCATAAGATGCCCTGGTATTTCTCAGCCACAGACTGACAGTTTCTGGAGGCCAGTTTCTCAAGACCCTGCGTGTGCAAGTCTCTGTTCTGCCAGGGGGAGGGAACGTAGGAGAGTAGTTAGTAGGCTGTTACGAAAGTCCCCATTGCTTCTTTTGAGGGGAATTCAATACATTCCTGAGGAGTGGAATCTCTTATTGATAAATGCAGGCTTTTCTTGTTGGACCTGAAGGGCAGATACCATGCAAGTAATATTAATCCTTTCGTTCTTTGTCATTCAGTTTGATTTTAGTATTATTCTGGAGTGTGGGATGCTTCTTCACTAGTCCACTGTGCATTGTTAAGTAAGAGTAGATTGGATGGTATGTATAGCTATTAATATTTACCCTGAAGCAGTGGTGTGCTGGTAAATGTTTAATAGCCAACTCTCGGGAAAAAATATACATATACCTAAAATTTATTATAAATTTTATTGATATAAAAGATGTGTACAAATAATAACAGAGTTTCTAAACAGGATTTTTTAGTTCGTTTTGGAAATAGCTCACCAGAAATACTCTGACTAGCTCAAATAAAAGAAGGAGTGTGGTACTGGGATACAGAGGTCTTGTGGTATTAGGGACAGGAAACAAAGTATTTGGGCCTCATGAAAACTGAAAGTGGGAATTTGAAAGCCCTTTTAACCAAGGAGGCCTGTCCTCTCCATATCAACTCTCTCTCCTTCCCTCCTCCTACTCCACGTGTTTCTTGTCTCTATTACTTCTGATAGAGGTGTCTGTCAGAAGTATGTTTATTTCCCCAGTTAGTTGGTTTCGTCCTTTTGCCTTGCTTTGAAATTCAAAGGAAGTCAAAACAAACTTTGTTTTTTGAGGGTGAATATTTCTATTAGTGGAAAATTAATTTAGGACAGAATTAGTCCTGAAAAAGGGATGTCCATTTGAAGATGTGTTTTTGTTTTAAGGCTCATCCCCCTGTTGCTGTTACAGAGTTCATCCCTACTTGCTACCACGTAGTTATTCTTTTTTTTTTTTTTTTTCCCGGTATGTGACCCTCTCACTGTTGTGGCCTCTCCCATTGCGGAGCACAGGCTCCGGACACCCAGGCTCAGCGGCCATGGCTCACGGGCCGAGCCGCTCCGTGGCATGTGGGATCTTTCCAGACCGGGGCACGAACCTGTGTCCCCTGCATCGGCAGGCGGAGTCTCAACCACTGCGCCACCAGGGAAGCCCACGTAGTTATTCTTTATTTGTTATTCTTTATTTGTCACCATCCTTCAGTCTGTCTTTCTTGGTTCCTTCCCTTCTGCCAAGGAATATGTACATCTCTTACCTTTCCCTCTCAAAGGACAAAATTGAAGCAAGATTTTTTAATTGGTCTACCCATTGGGTATCCTTGTCACCCCCAATCTAATCTTTAAAACTCCTGTTCCTTTCTCTACTGAAGTCTGGTCTCACCAGTGGTGAGGGTGTGGTCCCATCCACCTGTACCACCTGCCCCTTTTACAGTGATTACCTGGCAGCCAGCCAAGCCATTCTTTTGTTTGGTTTTAATCTAAGGATGGTAAAATAATGCATAAAACCACTCAAGGTTTTCACGGAGAAGTGCTGTGAACAGCCTATAGGGACTCTGTTCCTGTCTTTTTGTGCTTAATTTTCTCTTTAGTTTCTCACTGATTATGGCCATCTTTAGAATTTCTACACCTCTCATAAAAACTGTAGCTGAAGGATGGACAAAAATTCCTTTCCCACAATTCTTTTTTAAAAATTAATTAATTAATTAATTAATGGCTGTGTTGGGTCTTCGTTGCTGCAAGCGGGCTTTCTCTAGTTGTGGTGAGTAGGGGCTACTCTTTGTTGTGGTGTGCAGGCTTCTCATTGTGGTGGCTTCTCGTTGTGGAGCACGGGCTCTAGGCATGTGGGCTTCAGTAGTTGTGGCATGTGGGCTCAGTAGTTGTGGCTCATGGGCTTAGTTGCTCCGTGGCATGTGGGATCTTCCCGGACCAGGGCTCGAACCCATGTCCCCTGCATTGGCAGGTGGATTCTTAACCACTGTACCACCAGGAAAGTCCCTCCCACAATTCTTAAGGCGAGAAATAGAGGAGAATCATTAAAGCACCTAAGTTTGAGTATGATTTTTAGATCTTGTAATAGAATCTTTGAGCCCTTTTCCATTCACTGTTCTACTGCAGGGTGCCCAGAGAATACCCCTTTTTGATTTTTAGGCTCTTTCAGCATGTAGCTCTCTGTTCTAGATCATCTGAGCAGATCTTCTTTAGAAATCATTGAGCATTGAGTAGAGTTGATGACCGTCCACTTATACGGTCTGGTAACTCTCCAGGCCCTGCTGCCTACTTGCACACTTGTTTGTTGTCCTCCATGGAAAATACTTTTACTGAACTTTACTTTTAGGGTCTTAAAAGAAACAACTATATGAAATTCCTTACTTTATGTTTCGTGCATCTCTGTGGTTTGAGTACATTACCTACTGTAGTACCCACTATCCTCTCTTAGGAAACTTTTTTATGTGTGAAATGTGTCCTCCCTGTGGAATTGTATAAAATATTTACATATATTTTTAAACAATAGTAAAGTGAACACCTGTGTGCCCATCACTCAAATTAAGAAATATCATTATTGGAAGCTTTCATTCACTTAAAATTCCTCCTTAATGCATTTTCTTCCCTTCTCCCAGGCCTCAGAGGAAATGGCATCCTAACTTTTGGTCTAAGTTTTTCCTTGCTTTTCTTTGTAACTTTACCACCTATGTATATATTCTTAAATATGGTATATTGTTTAGTTTTGAAAAACTGTGGACATTGTTTTTTTAGTTTGACACGTGCAAGTTTACTCTTTTTAATATTACTATTTTTTAGGATCCTATTTTGCTCTGTTTTTAGTACTCATATATGTGATTTTGTGATCCATTAATTTTTCTTAGAATAATTTTGTTGACACATTACAAATTGAAATGAAAGGTAGCAGGCTGTGTGTGGCATTTCAGTTTCCCTGAATGTGTATTTCTTTGATTGCACATCTCTCCCCAATTCATCCTCCTCCCTATAGAAGTGTGCCCCATAGTTTGGGATGGTCTGACGATTTGTGATGTTTCAGTTTGTTTTTTGAAGTTTCTGTTCTAATGGTTTTTCAAGCCCAAATTAATAAAATATACTATTTTATTTCCTTCAGTGATGAATAAGAACATCTGTTTTAATGTTGTCTGGAAGATTTTTATGATTGTTTTACTCATAGCTCTTTGTCTGACAAATATCAACAGGTCCCCAAATAAGTTTATTGAACTACTTTTTTAAGTATATTCTACAGCTGGGTAAGAGACTTATTAGTGTGTTTTTAAAGTTAATTGTCATTATTTTGTGTGTAGGTACATGACCTTGGCTTATTGGCTTTTTGTGATAAAATGCAGCAGCAGTTTCTTACCCCGTCTGTCTCCATAACCCATCCATTCCTTTGTCCAGAGAAACCACTTTCACATCTTTGAAATCTCAGCAATTCTACCATGGAAACCAGTAGCCCATACTTAGGTTCTTATAACCATGTAAATATTGCTCACTGCTGAGTCACGTAGGGTAATTAATTGTTTACATGGTAACAGATTCTTTCCTGTAGTTAGTAATTGCCTATTATTTTGTTTTCCTTTGGTTTCTGTATACTGATTAATTCTGAACCACAACTAAACTGTAAAATGCTTAATTTATATGTTGCCAAATGTATAAAATTCACCGTTTCAGTTCTCCCCCCCCCTAGTCCCTGGGGCCTCCCTCTTAGAGTCCTGTCTTCTGGTTCCACACTAGGCTGATCACTCTCTAGGCTTGCATGTTGGAACTTTATATTTTACTTTTTCACTTGATTTGACTGATTTTAGTATTTTATTTTCCTCAGACTTTGTTCCACTGTCTTCTAAGAATTCAATTTGGCTTTTCAAAATTTAGTTCTGTTTTGCCATCAATTCCTTTTGTACGTGGCTTTTTTTTCCCTCTGGCAGCTTTTGGGTTCTTCTTTTTCATGTCTTAAATAAAGGTCATGATGTGGTAGATTTCGTTTCATCCTTTTCATTGGATACCCTGTGGGTTCTGTTCATTTGGACATGTGTATTCTTCTGTTCTGGGGAAAATTTTCTAGTATTATTCCTTGGATGACTTTCTCTTCTCCATTGTCTCTGTTTTTCTCAAAATCCTATTGTTTGGATATGGAACTCTTGGATTGAAATCTAATTTCTAGTTTTTTCCCTCCCTTATTTTATCTGTTATACTTTATTGTACTTTCTATGAGGTTTCCAACTCTCCTAAAGAGTTTTGAGCTTGAAGTTTTCTTCTGCTTCTTGCATTGTCTCTTGACTGCAGGTCCCCCTTCAATTTGTATTTGTTTCTGTTTTTCACGCTGAAAGCTTCCTCACAACCTGGTGATCCTTAGCTTGACATTTATTTTTAAGAACGAGGTAGCTTGTAAAAGCCCGTTGGAAGGGTGTAAGGTGGATGGGACTTACTGACTAGTGGCTTTTGTTATAGAATGAACAGGTCGGGATCATCTTGTAGCTTCTTCATTTACCAGCCTCAGAAGCCTCTATACGGAGAGTGGAGGCACATTGGATTCTTAATCACTTCAGTGCAGAAGTGACACCAGGTACCAGTGACAATTGCCCACCCCCACCTCTTGTGGACACTTATGTGTGAGGGCTCAAGTCCACTCACAAAGGCAGGAAGCAGTATTCCCCGTCTCTCTTTTCCATTCCCTTTATTGCATTAAGGGAGCTTTTTGAGGAGAACTTTTAAATGATTTTCTTTATGAAGGTCTCTACATTTAATGTTTGCTGCTCAGTACCTATGTGAGCACTCGGATCTGTCCCTGACTCTCCTTCTCCTTTGAATATTTACCTTTCTCTACCTGTTTCTGCTAAGTTCTTTACTGCTTCTCAGCTTTTGTGAGAAAAGCCTGGCCACTCTTTTGTAGACATAGCTACTCATCAGAAAATGCCTTCCACATGAGGAACCAACCACTCACAGAGTACAAAGAAAATCCAATTCTGGTTTTCTGTTTTTCTCTATTATCTTTGGCCATTGGAGATTCATAGTGGCTTCTATGATACCAGAATCTTTTTTAGAACTACTTTATTTATAGATAGGTTCCAGAAGCCTTGAGGGACTGGAAGATTAGTCTGTATGTCAAAACCTCCTTTTAATTTTGCTTAATAACCCCCTTTCTAACCTGAAGTGAATAGTCATAATTAATATAACCAGTTTTCCAACACTGTCTTCTCATGATCCAACCCAAGTCACCTATGAAGTGACTCAGTGTTTTTTTTTAGGCTCTGTGGCAGAATAGACTAACTTTTTACATCAATTTCTTACTCCTTCCCCGCCCTCCACCTGTTTTAAGGAAAAGTTGAATTTCTTATTCTGTATGCTAATTTCACTTGCATTGTTTTATTTGACATTTTTTTGTTCTTCATTAATAAATCAAGCATTTACTGTTTATGCAGGCTGGATTTTTGGTTAAAAACGTGTCTTAAGTAGGCTGTGAATTGAACCAGCTCAAACTTTTCCAGCTCCATGGTTTTTTTTGGTTTTTTGAATGTTCTATTAACTTGGCCTGCTAGCACATCTTTAATCATTTGGTCTAACAGTTGTATATGAATATTTAAAAGATGTGTATTTCTCTTCAGCATGCTTAAATTGATGAAAGTTATTGGTTAAAAATATTGGTGTCTTTTCTACAAAATCTGCCCCCTTTTATGTCATTATCTCAGCAAATGACATTTTTTTTTAAATTTAAAATTTTTGGCTGCGTCGGGTCTTTGTTGCTGTGCGCTGGCTTTCTCTAGTTGCACAGGCTGGGGCTACTCTTGGTTGCAGTGTGTGGGCTTCTCATTGCGGTGGCTTCTCTTGTGGTGGAGCATGGGCTCTAGGCACACAGGCTTCAGTAGTTGTGGTGTGTGGGCTCAGTAGTTGTGGCTTGGGGGCTCTAGAGCACAGACTCAGTATTTGTGACACACGGGCTTAGTTGCTCCGCGGCAGGTGGGATCTTCCCGGACCATGGATTGAATTCGTGTCCCCTGCACTGGCAGGCGGATTCTTAACCACTGCACCACCAGGGAAGTCCCTCAGCAAATGACACTTGACCACACTGTTTGTTGTCCAGGTCTAACCCTGGGAAGATATCCATGACTATCCCCTTTAGTTACCTCTGAAATCCAAGTAGTCACAAAATCCCATTGGTTTCTTCCTTCAGAATATCTCTGGCGTCCTTGCACTTCTTTATTTGTACCCTATCATTTGCCTCCCTGGGACACCCTGGCATTCTCTGTCTCTCTGGGACATCCCAGCATCTCTCTTACTAGGATACCATGGTATTCTCTCTCCCTAGGACTGCCTCAGCTCTGCCATCAGTCCAGTCCCCCACAGGGCTATTTGTACACCGTGGGACTGTGACAAGGACAGTGCAACAGGAGCACAAGTTTTGGGGAAGAAGGAAGAATAGTGAAAGGGGTCTGGAAACGTATGCAGGACCAGATCCCACATGGCATTTTAGACGTGTTTAGGGGTTTGAATTTCCTCCTGAGAACAATGGGATGCCAACGAAGGACTGAGTGGATAGTGTTAGTGTGATCGTATTAATTTATTTTTAATGATGGCATGATGTAGAGAATACACTGTAGGAGGAGTGAGTCTGGATATAGTGAAGGTGTGCAGGAAGGTGCTGCCATTGTCCATGTGGAAGGGGATGGTGGCCTGAGCTAGTATAGTGGGGGTTGGATGGAGAGAAGCGGACAGACTCCATGATATTTGGGAGGCAGAGTTCATGAGGCTTTGTGATTGAGTTGTTCTTTTTAAAATAATTTTAGGACAGCACAGGTTTGCACGTTGGTGTAATTTTCTCCAGTGGTGCTCAACAGAGGGTTAAGAAGCTAGGAGTGCCTGTGAGGAAGGAGAAAGCTGTGAATAGTGGGGAATGAGCTGGAGTGTTGGGAGATAACAGCCCTGAGGAGGGCAAGTGAAGAAATGAGCTGAGATGAGCAGGGTTTAATGAAGGGCTCAGGAGCAGTGTCTGGAAGTGACAATAGAGGTGGCTGCTGGCCTCACCTCCAGGTCAAGAGCCAATACAGGAGCATGACAGAGTGACTCTCACAGCAAGGTGAGGTTTCAAGGCAGGAGAAGGAAGCATCTGGGTAGAGGCTGAGGCTGATGAGGAAAGAAGTTTTTCACCATGGAATGGAGGTCCCAGTAGCAATGACGTGAGATGTTGTATGTTTGACCACAAGATTCCCCCAAAATGAATGCCAACAGTCTTCTGATTGAATAGTTTTTATGTTTTCACTTACTCTTCAGATACCTTTTGAATCTCTGCCCTAGGAGAGGCTCAGTATTAGGCACTCCAACAGCTGCAGTGATGTATCGAAAGTTCACAATCTAGTAAATAAAATATTATTTTTCTTGGCCCTGGCAGACAAAGAGTTAATTTAAAGGCATTAATGATTTGCTTATAACAGACTGGCAGGACCAAGCTGAGAACTTTTCTCAGCCTTCCTGATTCTCATTCTTTCTCTCACCTTTACTTTCTCTTTCCTTAATGCTCCAAAGTATCCCTGCCTCTAAGTTTAAGGGAAGATGCTCAGCTCTCAACCAGGCCTGGTGGGCTAGCAGGTGCTGAGGATTACATCTCAAACTTGAGACTGGAAATCCTCTTAATTGATTTCTTTCCAAAATATTCTCTCATATGCTGTTTCTTAAGCATTTATACAGCAAGAAAACTCACTCCAAGGGTAATTTAATATCATTTTGAATTACTACTTTCATTTTCTCTTTGAACTTTGCATGTTTCATCATTCTTTGGTAAATAGAGGTAGAAACCTCTGAGATTAACACAGCCTACCAAAATGTGATGATTGGTTTGAATCTGCTTCACTGAAAAGTTTGGGAAAGAAGAGAATTATAAAATTATTAAACGTTAGAACTGAAAAGTGTTTTTAAGATCTTTTACATTCTCACCCCCTTATTTTATATCTAAGGAAATCAAGACTCAAAAGATTAATGGGATGTATGAGTAAATGTGGTAATTGTTTGCCAAGCTCAGAATCCTTTCAAATTTGCACAGTAGGAACTTTCATATTTTCTCACAGGTGGTAGTTGGTAATATTGCAGAAGAAACTTTTTTTTTAACCACTAGGGAATGCTGAAATATCAACTGTAATGGAAAAAAAAATCAATTTTAAGTATTCTGATTACTACATCTTTTCTGTTTAGCAAAATAAAATGACCTATGTGATAGTCATTAAGGATCGGAGGGTAGGAAGGTAAATGCTGGGAACACTACTTTGGATTTATTGCAAGTCATATCATTTCCTAGTGATTGTAACTTAGAACATTCCTCGTAGATAAGCAAAGTTTATTCTCTCCTCCTGGCTATGCAGGGCCTGAATATACCAGAAAGTCTGCCTCCCTGCTTTATTAGTTAAGCAAAGGTGTCTACATAATCATGGAAGATGCTGCGCCATAACCTATAGTATATTAGAACACTATATAATTTTGAGGTAAGGAAGACCTTCACAGACAAGACAGGAAATGCAGAAGAAATAAATTAAAATATTGACATTTTACTATGAAATTAACTACATAAAATTAAAATTTTTTTCTGACAGAATACACTGTAAATTATATCAGAAGATTTTGTCACACATGACAGTAAAAAAATTTGTATCCCTAATCTTTAAATAGGGAAACAGAGAATCCAATAGGAAAACAGACAAGAATGTGAATATACAATTCACAGAAGAGTAAATGAAGAAAACAGAACAAGACAGCCCACTAAAATGATGCTCTGTTGTAAAGCAACTATACTCCAATAAAAATTAATAAAAAAATTTTTAAAAAAGTAAAATGATGCCTTGTACAAATAGGCAGGAAGAACAAATCAAAATAACAGTGAGAAAAACATTTTCGCCCTTCCTATGGGCAAAATGTAAAAGGATCTGGGCATATTGGGTGCTGTATTATAGAGATACGGACCCCTCATACATTGGTGAGGGTGTGGACTGGAATGGCTTCTCTGGAAAGTTCACGTTCTTTGACTTGGCAGTCTCACACGTCTATTCAATAGAAATAAAGGCACCATTTTTTTTTACATGTACAGCGATGTTATTTTAACATTTTAAAAACTATAGCAAGGAATTGAAAAACATTCGTATGACCAATAACAGGAAAAGGGCTGAAAAAATTGCAGTGTGTTTGTACTGTGCAATATTTGACATCTATTAAAATAAAAAGAATGCCTTGGGGCTTCCCTGGTGGCGCAGTGGTTGAGAATCCGCCTGCCGATGCAGGGGACACGGGTTCATGCCCCGGTCCGGGAAGATCCCACATGCCGGGGAGTGGCTGGGCCCGTGAGCCATGGCCGCTGAGCCTGCGCGTCCAGAGCCTGTGCTCCACAACGGGAGAGACCACAACAGTGAGAGGCCCGCGTACCGCAAAAAAAAAAAAAAAAAAAAAAAAAGATGGCTCTACAGTCCTTCTGTTTTCCCTCCTTACCTCTCTCCTTAAATGCAAGTGGTATTTCAGACATCCCCTTCCCCCCTTTCCTCAAGCCTTTAGCCCTGCTACCTGTTCTCTTGAGCAGCAAGTGACTCTGTGCCCTGACTCTAGGGAAAACGGCAACTCTGTAAACTCCTTGCCACTAAACATGCAAACTTCACCTTCCTCTTGGCTGACTGGCCCCATGTGCTGGGGATCCCAGCCCTTCCTTTCTCCTTCTGGGGGTGATGCAGAGGGTGTATGTTCTTGCTACATGGATTATCCCTGCCATCTCATGTATCTCTTCTGTGTTTCCTCATTCATACATCCTGAAGAATAAATATAATGGCCTAGAATACCTATGTCTGATTCTTTGTTACTTCTCTGTGTTATACACGTATTTGCTGGATGGATAGAAAGAAAGAAAGAAGGATATTTGGGTAAAATAACAAGAAAGCAGCATGAGCTAAAGAGAGTAAAAAGACCTCAATAGTAGAGATGAAAGAAACGATGGAACAAACCTAAAAACAGCCTTACTTTCACCTGCCCAAATGCTTCTGGCCAGGGGAGGAGGAGAATGGGGATGTTTTCACTCTTACCTGATCAAATGAAGGTTTAACTGTTAGGACTGCCAAACTATACCATTGTGGTTTCTTAGCTAGAGTTATACGCCAGATTCTCATATTTTGATATTTGTGTTGTATTTCCCAATTTTTGGAAAACAAATGAACGATAAAACTTTATCTGTAAACTAGGTTTCCCAAGCATGTATAAAAGTAGCTTGGGTTTGGGAAATACTGAATTAATTAAATCTTTAATGTGCTAACATGCTTTGTGAATTTCCAAGAGCAGGAGACAGTGTGGTGATTTCCAGCTTTATGACCATTAAGCACTTCTCTGTACTTGCTCCCATCCCCTCTTCTGAATATATATTATATGCCAAGAAAAATACTTTGAGAAATGCTGAGGGACACAAATTAATATGTGTACTAAAGGATAAAAAAAAAAAGAAGAAAAAGACAGGTCAGGTTGCATGACGCACAGTAACATGACTATTAAGAATTTTTTATTTCTTGTCAGTTTGTGTTTTTCTGTACATTTTGAAGATGGAAAATGATTTTTTTAAAATAAAACTTGTTTTGGCTAATGATACCTTAGAGGAAATAAGCTGTTTTGTAAATAAGTATAGTAGAGTTCTAGTGTGGCTAAAACTTCTTGTAGTACTGGCAGATTATCATGCTCTGTTATTTCAAGGTTTTATTAAGATTGACCTGCTTTCTGTTATTCAAGTTACATTTTCTTATTCTCTTTTCCAGCGGCAGTCGATTAGGAGGCCTGGTTACAGTGTTGTGCTTCTTTTTCAATCATGGAGAGGTAGGTAGTCAACAAATATTTTCAAAATCTTTAGGGAATTTTACTTCTAGAAATATGAGTTTCTTCTTTAGGTAGTCAGTCAAGTATTTTTTAAAATTTTAGGAGATTTTACTAATAGAAATATAAATTTCTTCCTTAATTTCTTTAAATGTAATCTATAGTAGCATTCTTTAAATGTTTGATCTTATTTTGATTCATTTTTTTAAACACTAGCACTTATCTTTAGTTAACTTTTCATGACCATTATATCTTTTATGTGATACGTCTCTTAGTGGCATGAAGAAATAGTGGGTCTGTGTTAATTCTGTATATAATTTAACACTGTGTTTTAACTATGACGCAAATAAGCTAGCCATGTATCCATTAACTTCCTGTGTCGGGGTAACTTTTCGATGTAGGAGCTATAGTGTATGTTTCTAGTTTAATGCATTTCTATTCAACTTTGATATACTTTTGAGTATCCTTTGCAGAATATTTTATTGTATCTATAAATTTTCACGTATCCAAGGGCTTTCTAAAGAGAACAGCATTGTGAAAAGCATAGACTCTGGATCCAGGTTACCTGTGTTCAAATCCTGGCTCTGCCATTTAGTGACTGAGTGACCTAGGCAAGCCATTTAATCTCACCTTAGTTTCCTCTTTGTGAACGGGCATAATGATGGTATCCATTTCATGGGATTATTGGGGAGATTAAATGAGTTCATATGTGTAATGTGCCTAGAACGATGTTTGACACACAGTTACTGCTAAATAATTTAGTTTGTGTAATTGTTTATATTATCATTAGTAACTTATTTGAGATTAAATTTTAATATAAATTCAAGATGCCAGTGAAATCCTTCCAGGAAATTAATTATAGTTGTAAATGAATTTCTAGTAATGTATCTCTGTCCAGTTTTCTTTCATGGTAAGTTTTGTATGAAGGGAAAGAAAAGAAAGGTCAGGTTGCTTTGTGTGAAGTAACTCATTCCTTTTATGTGTTTCTACACTAAGTGTCTACAGCATTTGAATATGCACATGTTACAAAGCTCTAAGAGTAGTCATGCAAAAACTTAACTGTAGACTTAAGGTTGAATTTTTATTATTCAGTGGATTACTGATGGAAATTGAACTAACACATGCTTAGCATTTAGAATCACAGAAACTTAAAGCTTTATGGATTAGAGCATTTGACAAATGATTGCAATATGACATCAGTTACTTGATTTGATCTGAATTTTGAGCAAAGAAAAAAAGAATTATTTGGCTCTTTTTGACTGTGGATGCTGCTCAGTGCTGTCGTTGGACCATAAACCTTTTGGAAGCACAGATCTGTGAGAATGACCTAAGAGATAGGAAATAACTGCTTAACAATGGAAGAAAGGAACATTGAGGGTTCACAATGAGATGTTGAGAGGAAAGGGACTGTTGTAAATTTTGAAGCCAAGGCACAGTTTTAAATACTACTGTCTTTAAGCAGAAATATTCTCAGTGTAAATTAGAGGTTATTAATTCCTGATCTTACATTTTTCTAATAATTTTGATACTCATGTAGCATGAACATCATTCTTGACAAAGTCTTTTCAGTTTTTAACAATGAAATTCAGACAATTCAGTTCATTTTTCAGGTTGAGAGGGTTTTTTTTGATACTTTTTAGCTACTTGGTACACTGAAACATGCTTAGGGAACACATTCCACTTAGGAAAAGGTAAACTAAATGAGATTAGAATTAGAATTGTGGTTTTACTGAATTAGTCAAGTAGATAATTGTATTTATATCAGTAACTATAGCTTTAGAGTAGAAAAGTAACCATTTTGAGTAATGACATTAAAATTTAGAACATAAACTGCAGTTTTGGGTAAAATAATCTTGAGAACTCAAGTAACTAAAATCTATTTTATTATAATTTTATATTTATTTTGGTTTTCAGATTGTACGATTTTCAGACCCTTGTTTTCTTCTGATTTTTAAAAATGTTGCCTAAAGTACATAGTTTTTATAAGGGGGGAAGCATCTACTCTGATAGTACCTATTAATGCATTTAGTGAACTTTTCCGGAGAGTCAGTGTTTGCTTCACGGGAATTTCTAGCCAGTTTCTAATTGGTACCCTTCTTTCTTAGAAGAGTTATTTAAATCATGTGAGTGAGTGGTTTATGTGCCAGAAAATAGTTGTGAATTGTTACCTGCTTTTTTCTATTTCCATTATTTAGTTTGCTCTGTACTTGAGTCTAAGATAGTGTAAGATGTACTTTTTAAAATATTTTTTTCTCAGATGATTTTACAAGGGAAAATATTTGCTTTAATAAAAGAACTGCAAATTATGTAGTGTAAATGATTAATCAAATTATTTAAAACAGAAATGTAAAACCTTCAAATCTAAAAAGTGTGAAAACACAGTAAAGGAGCTATTAATTGCTCATAGTAATTATCAATAATATTGAGGTTATATATTTCATAATAAAAATTATGCAGATGTTTTCACTTATCAAGCTTTTTAATTAAATGTTGATTCTGTCCCTATTGAGAATTATTGCTAAGATGAAAGCTAACAATTTTGCTTAGCTTTTAAAGCATTTAGATGGGTACATTAAAAAAAAAACTAAATGCAATATTTTTCTGCAATTTTTTTTTTTTTTTTTGCGGTACGTGGGCCTCTCACTGTTGTGGCCTCTCCCATTGCGGAGCACAGGCTCCGGACGCACAGGCTCAGCGGCCATGGCTCACGGGCCTAGCCGCTCTGCGGCATGTGGGATCTTCCCAGACCGGGGCACGAACCTGTGTCCCCTGCATCGGGAGGCGGATTCTCAACCACTGCACCACCAGGGAAGCCCTTTTTCTGCAATTTTTGACTGTTAATTTCTTTTCCTTCCTCCCTCCCTCCCTTGCTTTCCTTTCTAATGATGGTAAGGTTTTGGCCAGGATATTTATTCTGAGTCTTCTGTTTATTCAACTCAATTAAAACAACATATACTGAGGTCCTACTGTATGTCAGGACTTGTAGATGCTGGGAATGTGTCAGTTAGTAAAACAAAGACCCCTGTCCTTGTGGATAATCATGTGAAGGTGGGACAATCTTCTGCTTAAGGTGGGGGAGTACTGGTTTATTTGGGGAGAAGCAAGGAGGCCATTATGGAAGAGCAGAGAGTGGAAGGGATAAGGCCAACAGTGAAAGACGGGAGGTGGTGTGTGGAAGGAGCCAATTCTGTAGTCTTGTCAGTCATTGTAAAATTCATTTGGAGCATGTGGAAAGGCCATGGAGGGTTACCTGCAGAAGAGGGACATGATTTAAATATTTTTTACATTAATTTGGACTATAGTGTAAGTGCAAGATGTGTTATTCAGGCTATTGAGTGGTGTGCCTATTTGTGAAACTTACAGTAACTCCAAAAGTCCAAAAACAGAGAGTGTGCTAGTCTTAGCTGGAAATGAATCTGTTGATGTAGATTTGAAAACTAGCTTCTAATATAGTAGAAAACTATCCTGCAGTATCTTTCGTGACCTGGCCCTTTCTGCGTCTCACTACTCCAGGGCATTTTCTTTTTGCCTCAGTCCTGCTGTCCTTCCTTCCTCTAGTTCCCAGAAAGGACTGTTCCTTTTCCTTCCTCAGGGCCTTTGCACATGCTCTTTCCTAGCCCTGCATACTTCCCTCCCCCTGTATCTCCTAATCTGTGCCTAGGGCCTTTGCACATGCTGTTTCCTAGCCCTGCATACTTCCCTCCCCCTGTATCTCCTAATCTGTGCCTAGTTAACTCTTAGTCATCTTTAATAACTGGATGTTTTAGTTTGGGTTTCAGTGGTGTTCTTCATTTCTTCCTGCAGATCTGGGTTTTCATCTGGTATAATTTCTCTTTAGTCTAAGAACTTTATTTAGCATTGTGGTGAAGATCTGCTGCCCATAAGTTCTCTTAGCTTTTGCCTTTCTAAAAACATCCTTATTTTGCCTTCATTTTTTTAAAGTGTATTTTTGCTGGATAAGAATTCTGGATTGAAAGCTTTATCTTTAAGCACTTTAAGTGTCATTGTTTTGTGTTCTGGCTTCCATTGTTTCATAAGTCATCTGTCACTCTTATTATTGTTGTCCTGAATGTAATGTGTATCTTCTGTGGTGGTTTGAAGCTTTGTTTTTTTTCTTTTTTTTTTTTTGTCGTTGTTTTAAAATTTAATTAATTATATTTTTGGCTGTGTTGGATCTTCGTTGCTGCATGCAGGCTTTCTTTCTCTAGTTGCCGTGAGCAGGGGGCTACTCTTCGTTGTGGTGCACGGGCTTCTTATTGCGGTGGCTTCTCTTGTTGTGGAGCATGGGCTCCAGGTGCACGGGCTTCAGTAGTTGTGGCTCACGGGCTCTACAGCGCAGGCTCAGTAGTTGTGGCTCACAGGCTGAGTTGCTTCACGGCATGTGGGATTTTCCCTGACTAGGGATCGAACCCATGTCCCCTGCATTGGCAGGCATATTCCTAAACAATGCACCACCAGGGAAGTCCTTAAAGCTTTGTTTTTTTTTGTTTTTTTTTTTGAATTTAAATATTTTTTTTTTTTTTACATCTTTATTGGGGTATAAAGCTTTGTTTTTATATTTGATTTTTATTGGTTTGATGGTGATGAACTTAAATTTGGTCTTTTTTGTATGTATCCTGCTTAAGTTTCACTGAACATCTTTGTTCCGTGGGTTTTTTTTTTTAATTTAAATCAGTTTTTGGAAACCTTTTAGCATATATCTTTTCTTCAAATATTTTGTCTTCCCCATTCTCTCTCTTATTGTCTTTGAGGATTCTCATTCCATGTATGTTCAACTTTTGATGTTATCCCATAGGTTTTTGATACTCTCTTCATTTTTTTTTTTAATTTTCATTTTTTCTCTCTTTGTCTCTATTTGGATATATTATTTTGCCATATCCCTGAGTTCATTGGTATTTTATTCTGATATTCAGTCTGCTTTAATGCCCATCCAGTGACTTGTTTATTTTAGATATTATAAATTTCAATTTTAGAATTTCATTGTTTTCCTGAGCTTCCATTTCTCTGTTGAAAATTTTTGTCTGTTTACCCATTCTGTCCATCTTTTTTTGTAAATTTTTAAACCTAATTATTATAGTTTAAATTTAAAGTCCTTATCTGCTAATTCCAACATTCACATTATCTGTGGATTTAACTAGAATTTACCTTTTGATTGTGGGTTATATTTTTGTATTTTGCATGTCTCATAGATTTCTCTTTTATGCAAGACATTTTGTATAAAAGAATGATAAAGCCTGAACTAGATAATTGTTTTTGCTTGTTTTTTTCCCAGAGAGGGATTATCTTTTCCTGTGTCAGGTATGTAGGGTAAGGGCCTGAGCAATTTGATCCCACCATGAGTCTTGCTAAGCTGGGCAGGGCTGTGGTTTTAATTTGTTTTAGTTTACCTCCAGTTTCAAATGAATTAAGGAGATTTCTGCTCTGTGGCTCAATCTCCAGTTTCTCAGATGCTCAGCCCAGGGCATGATCTCTTTGATCTTACCAGCAATTGAATCTGGAGGGGGTGAAGTTTTAGCTTTTTAGTTTCAGTCCATCACTGGATTCGACTTCAGCAAGTTCCTGGAAGCTAAGCACTGTGTGAGATTGTGACTTCTCTCTGCTTCCTCCCTGTTCTTCACTGCTTCTTCACCCCAATCTGAATATCCAATTAACTTAGTACTGTTTGTTGAAAAGACCATTCTTTTTCCATTGAATTGTAGTGGTGCTTTTGTCATTAATCAAGTAACTGTATATTTGTAGATTTGTTTTTAGACTCTCAAATCTGTTCTATTTTTCTATTTATCTTTAAGCCAGTATCACACTATCTTAAATATTGTAACTTTAAAAGTTTGATATCTGGTAGTAAAAAGTCTCCAACTCTGTTCTCCGGTGTTGCTTTAGCTAGTCCAGGTTTTTGTATTTCCATATAAATTTTAGAATCAGCTTTCCATGATTCCTCCTTCCCCCAGTAGATTTACAACCTGCTAGGACTTTAGTTATGATTGCCTTGATCTCTAGATCAATTTAGGGAGAAGTGACATTCTAAATATATCAGATCTTCCCATCTATAAACATAGGTATTCTTTCATTTATATCAATCTTCTTCAATTTCTTTCAGCAATGTTTTATGTCTTGCAAATTTTTTATTAGATTAATTCCTAACAAATGTGTGTGTGTGTGTGTGTGTGTGTGTGTGTGTGTATTTTTGGGAGGGAGGGGTACTATTCTCTGCCCTTTTGATATGTCCTCAGTGTTCTTTCAACACTTACTTTCTTGCACAAAAAGGTGTTTCAAGATCACCTCGTACTGTCTTGCCCCCAGATGTGGAATCAGCTATTTTCCAAGGAATCTTGGATCCTGTTAGTGGAAAATGGTAACTAGAGACCACAAGTGGGGTGCTTGATGCGCTTATTACTGCTTGGATGTAATGACTTTTAGGCCCTTTTAGCAAAAATCATTAATTCATACTGATTCCTCCAATAATTCTAATCTAGTAATCTAGTAGTATAAACCCTGCCTTCTCCCACTCCATATTCGTATCTCCTCCCTCCCCACAATCTAAATGTATTTACTTACTTGCTTTATTCTGTAATATACACAAAATAGTTTCAGAATTAATACATTACGATTACCAATAACAAACCTACTAAGTAAGGTTTAAGATTTCTTTGCTGTTGTTTTTTTTCCTAAGATTATATTCTACTAAGAGGGTACAGAGTTCAAAAGTAAAACAGCTCAAAATATACCTAGATTATTTTTGCTTCTCTGTTACGTTACCATTTAATACAGTTAGAATCATTTGTTTCAGTTTATATTTATACCGCCTTTGTATCTTGACAAATACCTTCATACTGTATACAGAATTCTGATTATGTTGATAACCTTGAGAAGTTTAGTTTACAACCACATGGTAAGATGGTAGAGTTGATATTGATAACATCTTGTCAGCTTTTTATATTTTAAATAAGTAAGGAATGGTCAGGTTGCGTCATTGCTATAAAGGATAGAGTCATGAAGATGTAATTTATTGCTTATCCAACAAAGCTGACTGATTTCACAGAAGTTCTGTACAAACTTTATGGTAGGATATGGTGATATCCTAGAAGTTCAGAGATAAAAAAGGTTTTCATAGAACCAGTAGAAATTCTTTATTAAGATGGTAAAGCTTACTAATAACAATTATACATCACTGAAACATTAATTTTCGTGTGAGCCAAAATTGTATTACAAATTCAAATTGTAACTGACTGGTTATTTGGGCAGCATGTCAGTACATGGTATAGAAAGAGGCAAACTCCAAGAAAGCTACCTGACTTATTATCAAGGTGCAGTCCCATCAGCCTCACAAAGCCCATGCCAAGCTAAGGGTCTACCTAAACAATGGGGCTGCCCTAAGTAACATCAGATGGAAGATGTTCAAACGATAGCTGTTGCACCTAGCGTTATTATGGTTGACATCTGGATAGCTGAATCCTTAAACCTACACCATTCTCAGAAAAAGAGTAGCCAAACCCATGGTGGTCAGAAATCTTTTTTGGAATCGCTTGTAAGTATAGTGTTTACAGCAATATTATAGCTAACATAGCAGTGCAGCAGTCAGAGGTGGGATAATTTGTTTTAAACCCAAACATTATACCAACAAGTTACAATTGATCCTACAAAGGTTAACTCTAGTTAAAACTCTTGAACAAGCCTTAAACATGATCTGTTTGATACTAACTATAACTTATAATTGACTAGTCAGTTCTATTCCTATTTTTAAATTGTGAAGAGAAATCAATTAGATTATGCTAGATCTCTAAGAGTGTAAGTAAACTATTTGAAAGTAGAGGTTGAAAAATGAAGCTGTTTATTGCTAAAATTCTTCATTTTTGATTCTTGAGTAGATGATTAAAAAATTCAGCCTTCACCAAGCAGAAAATAGGTTAAAAGCCTGTTGTCATCAATATCTAGGCAGTGTTATGTTGCAGTATTATTCAGTGCTATGAAGTGTGTGCTGAAAATTATTTAGTGGATGATGACAATTAAAACAGTGTAAGATTTTTTATTGAGTTTACTTTCACAATTAAAGAATTTCTTATTCTTTGTCAGAGTATAGAATACATTTGTGTAACCCTTTTTGAAGCAGTTCACGTGTGTATATTTCCTCCTTTCATTCTTACATTTGAACCTATAAAGAGAACGATAGATTTTTATTTTCTATTTAAAATTATAGTTAAATAAAAAATATTTATTTGTTGAAACTTAAGGTATGATTAAAACAAATCTGTTTACTATTCTCATATTATATGGTGTCATCTGGAACAGAATTATGTTAGTACCAGATCTAGTAAAGCACCCTGTGTTATTGGAGAAACAATAAGAAGCACTTTCACATACATATGAATTCATTCACTCTTAACTTTTTAGAAGGAGAAAACCTTGCTTTTTGTTACTAATTTATAATTGAGCCTTCTTATCCTTACTTTACAGAGGATGTAATCGAGTTTTAGCAAACTGAGTTACTCCTGCTATTAAGAGAAATGAATTTCTAAGAGATGACAACATAGTTGTATTTGGTAACAAAATAAATATGGGTGAACAGTCTGTATGAAGAAAGTTTTCAAATTGTGTATTACATAGTTTAAATATTTTCTTATTCGTTTTTGCATAGAGATTGGTAGCCTTATGAATTTTATATATCTCTACTGTCAATCATACTGAAATCTCTAGTTAATCTAATAAACTAACAGATTTTTTACTTTGCATTTCAGTAAAAACAAATATACATTTTTAAAGACTTTTTCAATCTTTTCATATTCTCTTGTATGTACAGTTCATTTATAAATAGATATTTATGTTAATTTTGTAGAGAATGGTGAGTTTTGGTAAAAAAAGAGGAATAAATTGGCTCAAACTTTCTGTAGCAGTAGAAGAAATAACTAATAGTCTGAGGTAGAGCTAAAATAAAGGAAAGACTTATTTCCACTGTGGTCTTTGTAATACTACATAGTCTCTAAAGTAGCCCTGCTTGACGTGAAAGATGTAATGATTTCTTCTAGTGTGACGAGCTTAGTAGTAGTAATATCAAATTGTTTACATTTAATCCAGTACAGTTTTCTTTAAATTGAAAGATGGACTTATTAATATATTTAGTATATATGCAGAAACATGATGGAGTCTCATACTGGGATACTACATTATTTAATTAAGTCTAAAGTAAGCTTTTCAGAAAGGTTGATACTTAACTATTTTAGGACTTCTGTGATTTTATTTGATCCCCTGTGCCGCTTTTAAATGTTTTGCAGCCCAGGGTGGCTTGGGCAAAGAAGTAAAAACAAAGATGGAGTGCTCCTTTTAAGCAGCATTGTCAGTAAAAATACTAACAGTGATGACCACAGGGAGTTTTAAAATATTGGTTATGGAGAGTTTTGCTGAAATTCACGTGAAAGAAGACAAACTATAGTTCATTTTCAAAACCAGTTCAAATGTATTTTTACTTTTGGCAGAACATTTTCTTGCTGGTGCTTTCCCTACTTTCCTTTTAGGCTACAGTTGAAGTTTTTTAGGACTTCGTTGTTGACAGTTCATGATGTTACTGTTGCTCAAGAGCTTATGCCATGTGTATCTTCCAGTTTTGCTGTTGGTAGAAAAGTTAGTAGCTTGTTTTCCAGCACACCATTAAGTTGTAGAAAAAACTTCATAGCAGCTTTCGCTTGGTGTTTCTTACTCAACAATTTTAGCAAAGATACATACACTATGAATTTTTTTTCAGTGTACCCGTGTGATGTGGACACCTCCTCTCCGCGAAAGCTTCTCATATCCATTCCTTGTACTTCAGACGCTGCTTGTGACTCATATTCTCAGGTAACTTTGTCTTATCTTTAGTAGTTGTTGTTTGTTTGTTTTGCATTGAATAACTTAAGCTAGAATTTTTTAAACTTCCAGTATAAAAAGTGTAATAAAATAATTAAGTTGATGCAGTTGCTAGGTTGAATTCATAAAGGGGTTTTAAGAGTTTAACTTCAGGGGCTTCCCAGGTGGCACAGTGGTTGAGAGTCCGCCTGCTGATGCAGGGGATACGGGTTCGTGCCCCGGTCCGGGAAGATCCCACATGCTGCGGAGTGGCTGAGCCCGTGAGCCATGGCCGCTGAGCCTGTGCGTCCGGAGCCTGTGCTCCGCAACGGGAGAGGCCACAACAGTGAGAGGCCCTCGTACCGCAAAAAAAAAAAAAAAAAAAAAAGTATAACTTCAAAATATTTACTACCCAAAACATTTTCTTGATCTGCCTTTTAGTCTTCTTTCCTTTAATTAGTGGTCCACAGGTACTGCTCGAGGAGCAGCAAATCTGCTTCCACTTCTTCTGCAATCTCTACTTTCCCAAGCCATTTTCTGCCACCACCGCAGCCTCCCAAAAAAAGGAGGGAAAGCTGGTGGCAGTAGGGTGTATCCCATAAGCTATAGCCCTTCAAAGCAAAGAACGGTTCATAGAATAGGTGTGGTCAGGTACATTAATACACGTAGTTCTTTTCTGTGTTTGTTTAGCATCCCTGAGAATTGGATAGTAGGGGTAGAAAGAAACCACATGAGTAGACAAAGGTATGCTAGGATAATTCCTGCTAGAAACTCAGGATTGGATTGAGCCCTCCCATGTTTCTCACTACAAGAGTGGAGAGAGTTGGACCGAGAACATTTCCCTCCCCTCGTTATTGACAGATATTGAATTTAGATTGATGCTGCCTTGTTTCAGAGGGTGAAGATAAAACAAAACGGGGTCTATGAAAGAACAGAACAGAGCATGATGAAAATCTGAAGATGACCCAGACTAAGAACTCCTTTCAGTGATCTGCAGAATTCAGGAGACCTGGTTGAAGTCTGTTACATCAAGCCCTTTGAATGATCTATTTCCTGTGATGATCTCAACAGGAACAGAGCCATTACATGGCTTTGTCTCTTATGTAGGGTTTTTAGACCAGCCTTTCACAGAATGTGGGATGGGTGGCAGCTTTTATATTAGCTTTTAAAGTCTCTGCAACTCCAGCCTGATTGCTGTCCCTTAAATTCCTCTTTTATTATGAAAATTAGAACTTTTTTAGCATCTTCACATAAGATGAACTCTGAATTCATAACCTTTAGTTCTGGGGCACTTTGATAGAGGTTTCCTTCTCAAACACTTCAGGAGGAAGTGTTGTGCCGTATGAGTGTCTGATTCATCACTGCACATGCTGTGTTTCCACATCCGCGTTCTTGATCTTGGCTTTTTTCTCCAATACAATACAATACTGTATTCTCCAATACAGTATTTTCTCCAATACAGTGGACTGCCCATCAATCTCTACTTTCTGCTTTTGTTCTGCCTCTGCTTCTGTCTTCAATCCAGTGATGGCAAACTTTTGATTCTTCCCATATTCCCTTGCTGATGTGCTGTGATCTGAGCAGCTGTGTACGGTGCTGCTCCACCTGCTAAGGGTTGCTTCCTTTAATCCATCCCGAGGGGTGTACTGTAGAAGGTTCTGCTACTTTGCTATTGCTGCTGTAACAAGTCACCACAAACAGATTTATCATGTTACATCTTACAGTTCTGTAACTCAGAAATCCTAAGATAGGGGTGTCGGCAGGGCTGCACTTCTGGAGAGTCTAAGGAAGAACCAGTTTTCTTGCCTTTTTTCGCTTCTAGAGGACTGCTTGCATTCCTTGACCTGTGGCCCCCTCTATCTTCAAAGCTAGCAATGGTGGATTGAGTTCTTAGCAGTCATTTTACTCCAACCTTCTTTGACTTTAAGGACCCTTGTGATTACATTGGGCCCCCCTGGATAATCCAGGATAATCTCCCTATTTGAAGATCAGCTGATTGGTAACCTTAATTCCCCTTTGCCATGTAGTGGGCCTCTTTGGAGGCTATTATTCTACTGACCACAGTGGAGCTACTCCAACTCCTGTTTCTTGGCTTCAGGGACTGCGTTCTGTTAGGTTCTTTTGTCTTGTTTTTCAGGTGCTTTTGTGGTAAGCTCTTTATGTTTTCTTTAGCCTCCTAATCATTGTCATTTCAGCCTCATCCACCTCCTCATTCTTGTCTTTACTTTTGGTTTTTATAAAAAAGTGTTAGGTAAGGGAATTTCCTTCCTTCAAGGGCTTTTATCATTCTCCTTGTTTTTCTCTAGTTGACATCTTCCTTCTGCTTTCTTGGCAACTGCAGTCCTTTTTGCTGGGGAAAAGCACATCCTCCTTTCCTAGAGTTGTGGTAAACTTCTTACCTTTCTTCTGAAGGATGACAGCCTAATTTCTAGTGGTCTTTTAAGTCTTCTGATATTTCATCTTTATTACTGAATTCTCTCTCTTTGGTAGAGCAGCCATTTCCTCTAGTTCTCGGTTTCCACCTAGAGTTGACATCCCGTGATGTGGGGCGGTGGAGAGGTGAATGCCTTGAGTGAGCCAGGAAGAAGCTGAGCAATGTTCATGTGGGCTGCAGGTACTAAGGATACTGTTATAAAGCTAGAATAGACTTTTCCTAATGCTAAACATCATTTACAAATAAGGTTAGAAAGATATTTTATCCTAACAAATTGGTTTTGTCCAATTTTGAATTTTAAATATTTTTAGAAATTCAGTTTTGTATAAATCACCTAATAACAGCCACAGTGAAGATGTTAGGCATGTTGGGGGCTTCACAGTGGTTCACTGATTTAGGAGAAAAGTACTTCTTAAAACTAGCACGAGAGAATCACCTCACCCTCCTAAAAATCCCTTGCATACAAGTCAGGACCAAAGCAAAGCCTCTGAATGTGACTCCAGAAGGGCTCCTGCCATTGCCTCTTTTCTGTGTCCTACCTGTGCAGGACCCAACTTTTATCCCATATCCGCCACAAAACCTCCCTCAGCTGCCCAACCTGTATCCTGAATACTTGCTTGCTTGTCTGCAGAATACGTAGCACTTAGAATCTGCTACTTCTGTGATTTTTTCATAGACATCGTTTGTCTCTCCAAATGAATCTATTGAATGCAGCTTTAAATACGTTTGGTTATGAATTCACCAAAATATAGTTTGAAAAATCTCAATGGATACACTGACCTAGGTGCTCTCTCTCTCCTTGGAAAGCTTTATTTTTTACAGTTATATTGGGGATTTACTTTTCACAGGAAATTGTTGTAATTGAGTGTCAGGAGGTATAATTTCTAATCCACTGGTTCATTATATATCTGGTTTATGTTATAACCAGATCATGTTTAGAGATTCTAATTTGCAGTGGTTTGGAGCCATGCTAGAATATCTTCTGGTTAAACTTACTTATTTTATCTTTTTAAGGGCTACAAAACTTTACAGAGGAAGCTTGATTGCACTCTGCATTTCCAATGTGTTTTTTATGCTTCCATGGCAGTTTGCTCAGTTTGTACTTCTTACTCAGGTAAGGTGCTTACATTTTTAAAACGAATTAAGCTTAGTGAGCTTGATTATGAGAACTCATTTGTCTAAAATTACAGAACTGAGATGTTATATGATTCTAAGTCCTAAAAAGCTTTTTTAGTCCATATTTTGAAAGAAATTTTGGGGTAGGGAAATATATGATTTACTTATTAATGGGTGTTAATTATTTACTTACTAGTAGAATGCATTTATTGAACTCAAGTTTATAAGAATGCTTATCTTTTTTCAAAATGCAAAATGTTAGTTTGCTTAAAAGAGAACTAGTGTTATAACATTAAGTATTTCTCTTAAGGAGACTGTAGTATTTATCTTAAGTAAAATGTTTTTGTGAATAACTGGACTTTCTTACACATAGGATAAATACACATAGGATAACATAGGAAAAATAGCTAAACAATTTATGTTTTATATAACTCCCTTACCAGCCTGTAATATATTTATCATCTTTCCACGTACTCTGTCTGTCTCTTTCCCTTCAGATAGAGGTCTATAAAGCAAGGTAAAGGTCGCTTATTGAGAGAGGGAGTAAAATGTGTGCTCATTTCTCCCTGCCACCACTGTTTCTACTTCTTTCTTATACTGGCCATGTTCATATTCATATAAAGCAGTATAAGAGTCGCTTTTTAA
Source organism: Lagenorhynchus albirostris (assembly GCF_949774975.1). NCBI lineage: Eukaryota > Metazoa > Chordata > Mammalia > Artiodactyla > Delphinidae > Lagenorhynchus > Lagenorhynchus albirostris. The sequence goes on from NC_083102.1 coordinate 42,164,489, forward strand.
TGTTCTTTGAGATGTCTTGCTTGAGAAATGAAGTCAGACCTGGATTTGTGTCCTAACTCTATTCACTGGCTGCTTGAGTTGGACAAACTGCATAACTTTTCTTAGTTTCAGTTGTCTCATGAAGTAGAGAAAATGAAAGACCCTACTGTATTGGGTTGCGTTTAGGATCAGATGGAGTCATGTATGTAAGAGTCTTAACACATTACCTGCTACTTAAGACATCAAGTTTGCTGCTTCTATCATTTTTTTTTTAAAGAGGCTCTATTTGTACTTCATTCTTTCTTTGATCTTATCTTTTAGACTCCTTTGTCTTCTTTAGTTTGAGGACATTTTAAATGTTTCTGGTTTAAAATGTCCCTGAGGGACACTCCTTAAGATTCTACCCTGTAGGCCTGCTGTGTATTGCTTAGCCCCTGGAGTGGAAAGGGAGAGTTCCTATCCTTTCACTTATTGGAGATGGCCTGCTTTTTGTTTTTGTTTTTTGTTTTTTTGGTGCGGGAGGGGGAGGAACTGGGGGGAGGTGTATGGAGTGAGGGTAGGCAGTACAGTGCTCCTCTGTCGGGCTTACATTGAATAACAACACACTTCTCCACAGTTACTGTGTCATATCTGTCACCCTTCAGCAGTGCCACGTTCCCCATGGGGAAATCTGGGTCAAGGGAGACCTTCTTTTTCTTGCTACTGGGAAAATTTGTTGTAGATTATTTGGAGACAAAAAATTTGATGAATAGAACTTATTTACATGTTTAAGTTTCAGCTGTTTTGCCATTTGTTTAAACCATATTTGTGTAGTAGGAGAAGCATGGAATTTAATTTGAATTGCTTTTTCCATGAAGAAAGGTGGAGAGGCATTGTTTGACATAATACCTCTCTATACTTTACTGAGGTAAATTATTTAATCAGTTAATTCATATAATGAATTAATGCATATAAATAACTCCAGTACTCTTAGAATTCTTGGTAAATACATACACAGTTTTCTTCAAAACTGTTAAAAAAATTAAAAATACCTTTGTAGTGAAAGTACTTCTAGTTTGAAATTTGATAAATTTGATTATGCCCAACACTTGAATATTTGTATAAATGAAAGAAAGCACTAATGGAGATACTCGTAAAGACTGACTAACAAGCAGAACTCAGTGTATTTTTACACACACACGCATTATATAATTATTTTTTAGTTTAATGTACTTTTCCCAGTTATGTAATGTCACATGTTATAATTAAATTTTTATATTTTTTGATTGAGCAAGGCACTTTGTAATTGTACATGTTGGCAGTAGAGTCACTCTGACATTAAAAGGAGTATTGTTTGGATAATCCGTAAAGTAGATAATTTACATGGTTAATTGAGAGAGATATGAATGGAAGAGAAAAATCAACTGATATGTGCTATATTAATATATTGACCATAATAAATAATAAATTAGCAGGTAAGAGGGTAACTAAAGAACTTACTTTCAATATAAATATAAATTTGAGGCAAAATAAAGATAATCTTTTCTTAATTTTTTAATCTATTCATTATATATATAATTTTAATATAACTTCTTTTTAAATTTCAGATTGCATCATTATTTGCAGTATATGTTGTGGGATACATTGATATATGCAAATTACGGAAGATCATTTATATGCACATGGTAATGGTTTTTACTTTTTTTTTCCCATTTACCTTGACCTTAAAACAAACTCCTGATTAGTATTTTATTTATTCATGGTTGCAACTAGTTTTGACATAATTCCATAAATAAAACAAGTGTTATTCAAAAACTGTGATATAATTAACAGACCTTGTTTTAAATAGGCCACCCAGAAAATTTAATTATCTGATTTGAGTTTGTGCCCAACTTATACATTATCAGCAAAAGAGGTAATTCGTGAAAGAGAAACATGGAATGGTATATTATCCAGGAGCCTTCTGTTAAAATGAAGTGGAATATTCATTTATTGAGCACAAACTATCCAGGCATGTGGGACATATCAGTGAATAAAACTGCAAAGATCCCAGCATATATGTGGATTACATCCTAAAAGAGTGGAGGGAGAAGAAATGGATAAATAATAAACATAGTAAATGGGTAAATTATATAGTATGTTAGAAGGTGGTAAGGGCTATGGGAAAGGACAAGTCATGGTACCCCAAGGAGGTCAGGCTGGCCAAGTGTCAAGGGATGGGAGATTGAGGTGTCACATGAGGAGGTCAGAGGAGGTCTTATTGAGAAGGGGGTAGTGGAGCAAAGATTGGAAGGAGGAGAGGGAGTCAGCTAAGTAGATGTCATGGAGAAGAATATTCTAGCTTGATGAAATAGCCAGGGCAAAGGTCTTAAGGCTGGATGGTTGATTTTGATGAATATTGATTTTTAAAAACATTTGTCTTCTCTGTCATTAGTTCTTACAATTTTGATATTTTCTTTTTCCTATAATTTTAATGTAATTACAGCATGCTCTTGTTTTGTGCTGGTCTCAGCCTATCAGTAACAATGTTGTGGTTGGACAGGCACTTGTGGTTCTTATGATTGCAAGATGCCCTTCAGCAATAATTTTCAGGAAACTTTGAAAAAAAACTAAGGTTTATTACTTACAGGACCTGGAAATTACACAGCACACCTGGGACCACACAGTTAGGTCGTGGGGTGTGGGGGGAGGCATGGGAGAGTTAGGGAACAAGCATGCCCTGGAGTTCTGCCTTTACTGGGGTCCAGGATGGGGGCCTAGGATTTTGAGGGCTCTTTTTTTTTTTTTTTTTTGGGTGAATTTAAAACATATGAGTGGGAATTTACATCACAGGAAGAGAAAAAACTGGCCCAAAGGTCAGTTGTTGAAGTTAATCAAGATCTCTAAAACAAAGGAGCCTCAGGGGGGCAGGTGGCCTGACCCTTTATCTAGTCATGTGGCTGGCAATATGTTTATTCAAGAGATAGCCATGTTTGGAGTGGATTGCAATAAAAGCTTTAAGTCAGACACTTGTATTACGAAGAAGAAAAAATCCCCAACTGTCAGGGTTTATACTACAGCCATATTTTTTTTTTTTTTTTTTTTTGCGGTACGCGGGGCCTCTCACTGTGGTGGCCTCTCCCATTGCGGAGCACAGGCTCCTGATGCGCAGGCTCAGCGGCCATGGCTCATGGGCCCAGGCGCTCCGCGGCATGTGGGATCCTCCCGGACCGGGGCACGAACCAGCGTCCCCTGCATCGGCAGGCAGACTCTCAACCACTGTGCCACCAGGGAAGTCCCATATACTTTTTTATTCTCTAATAATTGATACATATAAATAGGACATTTATAACATATAGAGAAGTTATGGACAGAGTTCTAAAATGAACAACCATGAGCCTACCCTACAATTGAAAAATGGAACCATCATTACTTTGAAGCCCTTGTGTGTCCCGAACACATCTCCTCACTTCTCTTGGACATAACCACTATCCTGACTTTTAAAATTATAATTAACTTGCTTTTCTTTATGACTTTACCATCTACTTATTCCTAAATAATATATTTTTATTATTAAATATTAGTATTGTTTTTAAGGTTTATAAAATGGTATCCTTTTTGTGAGACATAAGTTTTCACTCAGATTTTTGAAATTTGTATGTTGCTGGAGTTCAGACATTTTTTTTGCTTTATGTTTCGCATTGTATAAATACAGCATGATATATTTATCCATATTCTTGTTGAAAGACATTTAGGTTTTCCTTTTATGTATAATGGTGTACACGTACCTCCTGGGGAATATATATTGAGTTTCTCTAGGGTATTTACATAGTAGTAGAATTTTTAGGTGGTAAATTAAATACATGTTCAACCTCACAATTTAATGTTGCATTGTTTTTCAAAAATGATTAGACTACTTTGAACAGTAACAGTTCTTCTTATCCTATATCTTTTTTTTATTTTGTCAATTTGGAGAGTATAAAATGGTATCTTATGGCCTTAATTTACATTTTCTCTGGTTTTCAATAAAGTTGAACATCTTTTCTTATGTTTATGGGCCCTTTGTGTTTCCTTTTTTGTGTCACTCCTATTCAGACTTTTCATCAGTTTTTCTCTTATGTCCAAGGAAAAAATGGCATCTGTTTTATTCACTGCAATGTAATCCCCTATTTTCATTATTTGCTTTGATGCTTGAATTGTTCCCGATTTGGCCAGCTACTTCCTGCTGGCTTCTTTGTTCTTTTAACATGTCCTCATTACGCTTTGAACACTTTTTCAAAGAAATTAATAAAGGCTCAGCTTCATCAAATGCTTTTCTGCATCTGTCTAGATGATCCTCTGTATTTTTCCCTCTTTAATATGTTACTGTGGTGAATTACATTAATTGATTTTTTACATTAAGAAACCATGCTTTTCTGGACTAAACAATTTTTATACTAATTATATTGCTGGATTCATTTGCTATTTTGTTAGGGTTTTAAATCTCATGAATGGTATTGGACAGTACTTATCCTTTTTTAGACTTGAGTTTTTTCCCCAAACTGTTTAATATGTTTTTTTTTTTACATAGCAATAAAAATTCAAGTAATTGTTAAGCATTTAGAGTCTGTCAATCACACAGTCACATAGGCAACTATCAATGAGGACTTTGACTCAAAGTTATAGTTATAAAACTACTAACATTACACAGGTTTAGTTTGTAGTAGAACCTATCCTGGGTAAATGATATACACTTTATTATGTCACTTACTGACTATGGAACTAGTCACTTATTATCCATAGTTGCTTTATAAACTCCTAAATCCCTATAGTTAAAAAGGAAAAAAATATGGAATTGTTTCCAAAAATTTTTTCCATTTTTTTATTGTGATAAAATACACATAAAATTTACTGTCTTAAGCATTTTAAGTTTACATATCAGTGATATTAAGTACATTCTTATTGCTGTGCAAACATCACCACCGTCTATCTCCACAAGTCTTTTCATCTTGCAAAAATGAAACTCTATACCCTATAGAGTTATAACTCCCTATTCTCCTTCCTCCCCCCAAGCCCTGGAAACCCTCATTCTGCGTCCTCTGTCTATGCTTTTAACTACTCTAAGTACCTCGTATAAGTGGAATCATGCATTATTTGTCTTTTCCAGAATAGGTTACTTCTCCTATTCTGGAAAATAGGTTGTTCTCAAGATCCATCCATGTTGATGCAAATGGCAGGGGCTTCCTTCTTTTTTATAGCTGAATACTGTTTTATTGTGTATATATACCACATTTTCAATATCCATTCATCCATGGATAGAAACTTAGCCTGTTTCCATGTCTTGGCTGTTGTGACTAATGCTGCAATGAACATGGGAGTGCAGATATATCTTTGATATCCTGTTTTTGTTTCTTTTGGGTATATACGCAGAGGTGGATTTGCTGGATCATATGGTACTTCTATTTTTAATTTCTTTTTTTTTGAATTTTATTTATTTTTTTATACAGCAGGTTCTTATTAGTCATCCATTTTATACACATCAGTGTATACATGTCAATCCCAATCTCCCAATTCATCCACCCAGCCCCCCACGGCTTTCCCCCCCTTGGTGTCCATACGTTTGTTCTCTACATCTGTGTCTCTATTTCTGCCCTGCAGATTTCTCAAGGAACTTACATACTCTTTTCATAGTGTACCAATTTACATTCCCACCAACAGTGGGGAAAAGGGTTCCCTTTTCTCCACATCCTCACTAATACTTATCTCTTGGCTTTTTGATAAAAGTCTTTCTAACCGGTGTGAGGTGATGTCTCATTGTGGTTTTGATTTGCATTTACTAATGATTAGTGATATCGAACACCTTTTCATGTACCTGTTGGTCATTTGTATGTCTTTCTTGGAAAAACCATCAATTCAGTTCTTCTGCCTATTTTTTTTTTTTTTTTTGCGGTACGCGGGCCTCTCACCGCTGCGGCCTCTCCCATTGCGGAGCACAGGCTCTGGACGCGCAGGCTCAGCGGCCATGGCTCCCGGGCCCAGCGGCTCTGCGGCATGTGGGATCTTCCCGGACCGGGGCACAAACCCGTGTCCCCTGCATCGGCAGGCGGACTCTCAACCACTGCGCCATCAGAGAAGCCCTGCCCATTTTTTAATCAGATTATTTTGGGGTTTTTTGCTACTGAGTTGTAAGAGTTCCTTGTATATTTTGGATATTAACTGTAGCTGGTATATAGTTTGCAAATATTTTCTCCCATTCTGTAGGTTGCTTCTTCTTATCATTGATTGTTTCTTTAGCTGTGCAGAAGCTTTTTAGGTTGGCTCCACTTGCTGTGATTTTGCTTTCGTTGTCTGTTTTTAAACTCTTGCATGCCTGTTTGCATTAGGGCTGGTTTATGAGGGATGGATAGCTGCTGGTGAGCTAAGAGCTAAAATTTACTGAAATTGACTACAATTTGCCATCTAGGGGTTCTCCTGGAAGTTGCGAGTTTTGATAGATGCCCGAGTTCCAAAATAGTTCCATCAGATAGTTTGTCAAGTTGCATTTGTTGTCTAGGTGGGGAGACAGATTCTTCCTAGTGCTCCCTATGCTGCCATTTCTCCAGAATCCTCCAGCTACACTTGCCTGATTTTGATACCAGATTTATTCTGGCCCCATAGAATTAATTGTGTTTCTACTTTCTCTGTCTGTGGTAGATTTTTTGTAAGATTGGGAGGAATATTCCCTGAAAGTTTGGCAGAGCTTGCCTGTTAAACTATATGGACCTGTTATTTTTTTTTTGTGGACAGATTTTAAATTCGTGATCTAAGTTGTTTAATGACAATAGGACAATTTAGATTTTTTCTTGAGTCATTTTTTAGCACTTTTATGTTGTTAGGAATTTTCCCATTCATCTCAGTTTTAAAATTCATTGACATGAAGTTGTTCACAGTGTTTTCTTATTTTTTTTAATCTGCTAAAATATAGATACTCAAAAAAGATATAGATACTAAAATAACTTGTAATATCTCTCTTTCATTATGTACCTTCTAAGTTCTCAATTTTCTCAGTATAACACTCCTCAAATTTTATTCTTCACATTTAAATTAACCGATGGTTTTGAGCACCAGTTGTTTGTCAGACATTTCCCAGGCCCTTAGCGTACAACAGTGATAAAAACAATTTAAAAAATCTCTTCCCTCGTGGAGCTTATATTCTAGTGTACATAGACAGAAATAAATCAAATATATAAGATAAACAGTATGTTAAATGGGAATAAACACTATTACGGAAAACGAAGCAGACAAGGAGAGTGGGATTTACTGAGTACATAGGGGAGGTGGTAATTTAAAAGAGTGGGAAAAGAAGGCCTCACTGAGAAGGTTACATGGGGTTAGATGAGGGAGCATCCATTAGGTTAAAAGAAGCAGCAAGCGTAAGTGCTCTGAGGTGGGAATATACTGGTGTGTTCTAGAATCTGCAGAGTGTGGCTGGATTGAGTGAGAAGGGAAGGGTCATTAGAAATGAGGTCCCAGAGGTTAGTGGGCAGACTCTATAGGGTCGTGTAAGTCTTTGAAAGGTCTTTGGTTTCTCCTTGAAGTGAGAATCAAAGCCCTTAGAGAGTTTGAGCAGAGAAGTTACCAGAGTTGGGAATGGAGGTTGTGCATATTGTCCTTTATATCTGATCTGTGACTAAAGCAGTAATGTTAAGACAGCCTAGGAAGAACATCAATTTCCTAACGTTAGCAATAGGAATGGTTCATAAAACCCTGCAGCTCTATCCTGATGCTACATGGCAGTTATCTTGTGTGGTCCTAAATTGTTTTGTATAAAATAGTTCTACTTCCTCAAGAGGTACCACTGACAATGTTGCAGATGCTGCAGTTGCCCTTCAAACCAGATGTGTATTTAACTCTGTGTTATATAACTGCTGGTTCCTTTAGCCAAGATGCCAAGTCCAACTTTTTTTTCTCCAATTAATCACATCCTGGGATTGATTATAAATCCAGTATTGCATGTCTTGTGCATAACTGTTCTAAAGAATCTTATTTTATGTACCATATGTATCAGAATAGTGTACACTGCCATGTAATGTAAAAAAAAAATCGACATAAATAATGCAGCCAACTATCTAAGTGTTATACCAACTACAACAATAAATAAACCTTGAACAGTGGGAAAAAAAATTGGGGAAATGGACCCCAAATATCTCTCCAGACCCTTGACACATCCTTTCTTAATACTACCTTATATTTCTCTTGAATCCCCTTAGCAGTGCTTTGCCTGATTCTTGGTTATGAATCTGTTTATTCAAAGTGATGATATTTTTCTAGTTTCTGCCAAAATTGATTGGGAAAATTTTAAAGTTGGTTTTAAATTGTGGCACTTAAGGAAAAAGGCTATTGTTATAAAATTTTGAGAATTTGGTTCCTTATCCATTTGAGATAGGCTGGGACCTGGAATCTTCTACTGCAGTGCTTGCACCTGGACAAAAGTCTCCGTTGAGCAATAAGATACAAAGAAACTATAAGTGACTAAAATAACTACACCATGCACAGTTGGAGCAATTATGAGCAACAGGATACAAAAAGGCCAGAAATAAACTACAAGTTTTTGAGGTGCTGGGAGCAAAAAGCAGGGTACTGCACATGATTCCTGCACATAGCACCTCCAAGGGCATGGACAGACCACCTAAGTTAGGCCTCCTGCCCAGCCCATGGGTCCACCCCCATCGTTACCCCATGTAAGGATCCAAGCAGCTCTTCTCTGGGAGTGGGCAAGGGTACCTTTTTCTCGCTTTCGCTCCCTTGTGCTGCAGCATGAGCCCTGATTAAGCATTGCCTGAAATTCTCATCTGGCCTCTTATCAACTTCTATTGGTTAAAGAGTCCAAGGACCTTGGCAGTTAATATTTAGTAAGCATATAAGAAAAAAGTAATGTGACGGTAAATTTATTCCAAGAATGCAAGATTGGCTTATTATTAGAAATTATGTTAACATAATATATCTCATTAATAGATTTTAAAAAGATCAACAATGTGATCATTTCCTTTGATATTGTAATGCCATTTGATAAAGGTCAACATCTGTTTCTGATTTTTAAGATCTTAATTAAATGAAAATAGGTGGATATTTCACTGAACTTTTAATACATACATATACCTTAAACCAAAAGCTAGTATCACACAAAATGATGAATCAGTAGAACTATTCCCATTAATGCCAGAAACTTGACAAATATGCCTACTGCCACTCTTAACATTGTTGCATAAATATTAACTAATAAAATTGACTAAAAAATAAGAGGAAATAAGATGTAAAAGTATCATTGTAAGTATGCTTTTGAATACTTAAAAAACCCAAATTAATGAACTAATTACTACTAGAAACAATGAAAGTTTATATTCATTTATGCATACTTAATGTAACTTTTCTAAATATAAAAAATCAGAAAATATGAAAAGATTTCTGATATAATAGCAAAACAAGTCATATACTTTGAAATAAACTTAATATGCAGGATCTATATAAAGAAAACTTTATACTTCTACTGATGTAGGTAAAAGAAGACTTAAAGAAATGGAAACAGGAAATTCCCTGGTGGTTCAGTTGTTAGGACTCTGTGCTTCCACTGCAGGTGGCATGGGTTCAATCCCTGGTCTGGGAAATAAGAAGCTGCAAGCCGCATGGTGTGGCCAAAAAAAAAAAAAAAAAGGAAATGGAAACAACATGTATTATTTTCAGATGTAAAGATTCAATATTGGACAGATGTAACTAAAATATAATGCAATGTACATTTGTAGAATACAGCAATTCTAATAAAAATTTCAATTTTTGAAACTTAGACTAATTATAAAATTCATATGGAAATTTATATATGTGGATCAAAAATAAAACTTCCGGAAGAAAACATGGGTTCTTTTATTTTTAAAGGCTTTCTAATAATGGAGTTAAATCCTGAATACTTAGAGGAAATGAATGAAAAACTGACTAACATAAAAATGTAGAAAGCAACTACAATAGAGAAATACTACAAAGAAAGATAAAAGTGAACTGGGAAAATATTTATAATATGTTTGCTTGGTAAGGAGCTATGCTCTATCATATATGAAGAGAGTGCTTAAGGCAAATACCAAAGCCCAATAGAAAAATGGGCACTAGGAATAGACAATTCATGTACACACAAAACAATATAAACAGTAAATAGAAGAAAAGATGCTGTGTCTCACCCACTAATAAAAGAATGGAACAATGAAACAATGAGGCAACATCTTTTTTTGGATTAGATTGGCAAATATTTGAAAGAATAATACACGGTGTTGGCAGGAGTGCGTATCAGCAGGAACTCTCATGCCCTATTGGTGGAGAGTACAATATTTTGTATTGCAATTTGTCAGTATTTTCTCAAATTTTAAAATATGTGTATTGTTGATTCATTAATTCCATGATAGTAATTTATCCCATAAATGTGTTGACATGTACATAAGATACATAAATAAGGGTGTTTTTCATAGCAGTGTTTGTAATAGGAAAAACAAAACTAACAACAAAACAAAACTGGAAAGCACTTAAGTTTTCAGAAGTAGTCAGAGGACTGTAGTACATCTCTAGAGTGGAGTACTTTTTTCAGTTATTCAACAGAATGAGTTAGATTGTTTTGAATTGATAGGTAAAGCTCTTTGAAACAAACTGAGAGTAAAAGCAAGCAATAGCATAGCTTCTGGGCCAAGTTTCCATTTGTGGTTTTAAAAAATTATAAACTGGGGACTTCCCTGGTGGCACAGTGGTTAAGAATCTGCCTGCTGATGCAGGGGACACGGGTTCGAGCCCTGGTCCAGGAAGATTCCCACATGCCACAGAGCAACTAAGCCCATGTGCCACGACTACTGAGCCTGCGCTCTAGAACCCGGGAGCCACAACTACTGAGCCCATGTGCCACAACATCTGAAGCCTGTGCACTTGGAGCCCATGCTCCACAACAAGAGAAGCTACCACAATGAGAAGCCCGCGCACCGCAACTAAGAGTAGCCCCTGCTCGACACAACTAGAGAAAGCCCACGCACAGCAACGAAGACCCAACACAACCAAAAATAAATAAAATCGATTCTTTAAAAAAAAAATTATAAACTGGAATTTGTACATGTGAATGTCTATAAGGATGCACAGAAAATTGGTGGTGGTGGTGATCTCTGGGGTTTTGAAGTGTGGCATAGAATTTGGGCTGTTTTCCTTGTATATTCTCTTTTGAACAGTTTGAATTTTGTTTATCATGGGCATGTGCAATTTTCAGAATAAAACCATTTTTTTTGTTTTCTGTGTATTAATTATATTTTTCTTGGATTTTTCCAGATTTCTCTTGCACTTTGTTTTGTTTTGATGTTTGGAAACTCAATGTTATTAACTTCTTATTATGCTTCCTCTTTGGTAATTATTTGGGTAAGTGTTCCTTAAGTAAATGTCTGTTTTTGAAACTAATGGTTTACCAGTTTCTTTATCACTGGCTTGAGATTCGTGAGGGATTTTCTACAAGAACTGTTTCAGGTGTCTTACTGAATACATCTATATGTGATAATGTATTTAAGTTCTCGTTTCCAAAGAAACACAACAAAAGTTAATACTGGAAAACATAGTGCTTTGTTTCACAGTCCTAATCTGTCCTTTCCTCATCTTTTCTGTCACCTGACTTTTGGTCCTGGAGTTCATTTTAGAATGGTTTCTATGCTTTCGTCTTTTTCTTGTTTCCTCCCCTCTTTTCAGTGTTTATCCTACTCCTGCTCCACTTTCTGACCCCCTTTCCTCCCTCTGGCATCTCAAGCAGTCTCTCCTTGTTCCACTGTGATCAGAGGCTCAAGGCCTTATATTTTTAGTTTTTTCCCCTCGTGTCTATTTGAATTATTCAGATAGTTTAAATCAGGTGATGATTCAGTTATATTTTACTAGATCACTACCAAGAACAGATTTAGATTATGGGGAGACTGTCTTATAGAATTAGAGCAAAAGGTAAAAGGTTATCTAACTCCTTCTGCCACTTTTGGCAGGATGACTTTCTAAATATAAGTCTCTGTAAATTTAAGGACTGCCAGAGGTGGTTACTCCTTTTTTTTTGCTGGTGGTTTCTCCATTACAATGTTTTGCAAACCTAAGAGGAAAAAAATTATTCCTTATATTTAACATGCATGTGCTTTAGGATTAGGCTGGTTTTTTGAAGATGAAAGCACACTGCACTGTCTTAACTGAAATGGTTTCTACTTGAATAATCATTTAAGTAACTCAGATCATTTTGTCTTTCTTGATTTCTAGAACCCATTAACAGATTTGGAATCTGCTATTTCTTTGTCTGATTTTACAAGTAATATTTATTTAAGATCCCATTTCCCAGGAGTATGCCTCTTCCCAATCTGGGCCACCACCCTTTTCAGGTTGTGTAACTTGAGTATACTTAGGCACAGAAATTAGCAGTTAGCATGTGGTGATGCTGTGTTTTCAACAATGACAAAACAAAAACAAAAACCCAGTAACTGAGTTGCTGTGCTGTGAGATTAGTGATAGTTCTTACAGTCATGAATTTTGTTTGTAATTAGGAAGTGTGTCAGTGGACTCAATTCTATATTTAAATGTGTACCTGGGGAAGTCCTGCTATTACTCAGAGTAAAGTATATGACTCTTGTTACTTGTGTACAGTACACAAGTACATTGAATGGAAGATTTCCTGTCAGTAAATCTAATCTTAAGTACATTTTGCAGGAAATTTCTCTTCAGTTCTATTGAGCACCTACAGTGTGTCAGGTTTCCTACTAGGTGCTTGACACTGAGGTGTGTCTTAGGTATGAATTAAGCATTATGCATATTTCACGTATTTTGGTGTATACAAATAAATAATGGCAACAGGTACAGAATATAGCATGTTTTTGCATATTTAACTATAAACACACATTTGCCTGTTTTTATTTCTAGTTATCACTTTGAAACAATCGTAACACATTTTGTGTTCTCAGATATTCAGAAACTTCTGAAAAGATTTAATTTGGGTTCATGTATTTATGTTTTGATTCTAAGCATATTTTTGCCAGGTTTGAAGTAGATTTAGATCTGTATAGGTACTATACTTTGGGAGTCTATTATGTACCTGGAAAGAAATAAGATTTGATAGAGGAGAAGTATTTAGTTGATCTGTTAAAAACTCATTTGTAGTTTACTCAAGGAGTTAGTAATATTTAACTTAAGGAAAATCTTACAACTATTAGACACCTGTCTAAAATTCTGAAATTATTATATACTTCTTGGTTCTTTGGTAAATCAGAACCAGTCATAGAAATCAATCATAGAAATTTACGTATGGAGATTCTGTTTTCAACTTTACAGAGTGACTAACCTAAAATACTCTGGATAAAACAGGGCTTCTTGAAATCAAATGAGCTTGTGGTGATTCTATGTGAAACACTGAAAGTGTGCTGAAGTTTAGATTCTTGAGAGTCTTATTATTTAGAAGTATTTTTTTGGTACCTGAATTTGTGTCTATAAGTATTAACTGTATGCTATGTTATTTTCTGCATGCAGGGTTTACTGGCAATGAAACCATGTTTCCTGAAAGTAAATGTATCTGAACTTAGTTTATGGGTAAGAATCAATCTATTTGAATGTATATGTTTTTCCTTCTCCAAAATATATCATTGGTTTTATGTTTTACTTTCAAGGAACTATCCTATATAATGCAGAGGATCTAACAGTTTTATAACATATTAAGGCTCAATTTTAATGTGCCAAATTGCTCTTTTTGTGAAGCAAGTTAAGATTAATATTGGATAGGTAGTTAAAGAATTTCAGTTTTATGTATGACCCATGTTTTTTCTGAGGAGCAGTGCATGTGTAAGAAACTGTTAGTAGAAGGGGAATTTAACTGCAATTGCTGTATAAATCTCCTATAAAATATATTAATTTTGACAACAAGATTGTGTATATTTTTCTTTTTGATGATAGCCCCTTGATTTTGGAGTAACATTCTTTAATTTAAGGTGCATTTTTTTTTGACATTTTCTCTTGGATCTAGAGATAATTACTTCACGTGTGATTAAAGCATTTATTTTTTTCTTCCTAGGCTATGTCTGTGCAATGGCTATATGATGCATCAGTTTAGTTTTGTTTTGCTATATTTTTCTTTTGTAGGTTATCCAAGGATGTTTTTGGTTATTTGGAACTGTCATACTCAAGTATTTGACATCTAAAATCTTTGGCATTGCAGATGATGTAAGTGTATTTTTGCTTAAACTTGGAAGACTTGAAATAAATCAAACAGGCTAAGAATGAATTACTAGAGTTGTTAAAGTACTACTATTTAAGGCAAATTCTAAGGTGAAGTCTATTCACCTGTTATTTTATCTATTTACTATAATAGAGAGTAAATATGACTATGTCTGTAGTCCATTCTCCAAAATTAATTTCTTGACATAACTCTCATATTTTATTGGTCTTCCACAAAGATTTTAAAATTTTAAAGTAAGAAAGCTCTAGAGACTTAAGCTCAAATTTTAAGGCCTCTACAGTCATTTTTCTCTGGTTTCTTTATAATCCCCTTTTGTAACAGATAAAGATGCCATCTTCAGAGTCTCTTAAAGAATAGATCATATAACTTATTCTCTTTTTCTTCCAGTTTTCTAGTCAATGCTTGTGAAAGGTTTGTAGGTAATTTAATCCAAGTTAGTCTTATTAAGAGATATTATTGTTATTGGTTTTGCTTTTTTTTGGTATTTGGGTAGGAGAGAAAATAAAATGAGAAGAATTCTGCTTTATAACTGTAGAGATTCACTCTATCTATAATTTTGTATTGCCTATTTTATTTTGATGTTTTGGTAAGCACATTAATTAAATTAAAAGAGAGAGCAGGACACCAACCAACATGGAAAGAGTAAAGTAAGCCACATATTTTTTTCTGTAATTTATTTTAATTGATGGTCTTTCTTCCTTCTGTATTAGATTAAAGTTGTGGTTTTGAAACTGAGTTCTGTGAAGTTCTGGGACTTCAAGGACTCTTTGGTGGGGTCCATCTACTTCTCAGTCCCCCTGCCAGCCCCTCTTCACCCAGGATAGTCTTGCTTTAATCTCTTACATAGTGGACATTTATACATGTTTTCATATGAACAAAGGAATTGTTTGCTTAAAAAAGATGGAAAACAACGGGCTATTAAAGGGGTGGTCTACAACCTGTGAAAGACATTTTAAAAGTTTAAAAGCATAGTCTAAAATGCATTTATTTATTCATTCATTCAATGTACCTGCTATGTGCCTGATAGTAGAATGCATCCTAGAGATACAGAACTGAATAAGACATGGTCTAGTGGGAGACAGGGACAATTTCTAGCAACTATAATACAGTGTAATGAAAGCTCTGATAAAAATAAGTACAGAGTGGGACTTCCCTGGTGGTCCAGTGGTTAAGACTCTGTGCTTCCACTGCAGGGGGCACAGGTTCTACCCCTGGTCAGGCAACTAAAGATCCTGCATGCCACATGGCATGGCCAAAAATAAAATAAAATAAAAATATAAAATAAAATTTTAAAAATTCAAAATGTATTTAAAAAAATTTATTAAAAAAAATAAGTATAGAGTGCCACAGGAATACCCAGGGAGATTCAGGGAAGGCTCCTAGAAGTCAACTGTGAAGATGAGCACTAAGTGGTGATTGAGTCAGCCAGGAGGCAGAGAATGAGCAGGAAGAAAAGGGAAAGAGCCCAAGTCCTGGGTTTATGGAATCTGTCTACTCATTGGGGGAAGACAAGCTGGTTAGAGTTTTAATTCAGGTTAAAGTGACTATTGTCATTTCTATCACAGCCCGATGTTGCACCAGGGCCAAAAAAAAAAAAAAAAAAAAATGCTGTAAAAAGTTATTTCCAAATCAGAAATAAGTTACTTGCAGCTTTAGTATTTCTAGAAATCTGTAACATTGATCAAGGACATCAATGTTATAAATAAATTCTTAATTTTAACATTGGTCAAAGGAAGAGAATGGCAAGGCCACACGGCTCTTGAGAAGCATTTCCACCCACCCTTCTCTGTTAATTAGACACACACTTCCTGTCCTTTAGGAACCCAGCGAGGCATTTCTCGGTCTATCCTGGATTTCCCATCCTTGCTCCTATCAACATTTTTCGTGGTAAAATTCTGACGTTGTATACCAGGGAAGCTCAGTACTAAGTGCCCCAAGGTTTTTATTGGGGGCTGGTAACATAAGCATCCTCTGCCTAGCACGTTATCAAAATTCCAAACTCCCAGAAAGAATGTAGGTGTTCAGTATAAGCCACTATTGTCATTTAGGGTGATGGGAGCCTTCCGGAATTCAAGTTCCCTGATGCCAGCTAAGGGTCAACCTTGCAAGCAGGTTTTTCAAAGGATCCCCTTCAGACCTACTATGTTAACTCTCATCTGAACAACAAGTTTGTCTCATCTTTTCCTTTCTGCCATGCCCACCTTGGATCTCCCATGAATATGCATACCACTTCCCAGTCAGTCATAGATTTGTAGAGAGCTTGGGCTCTCTTGGATCCACCAGCGTCTGTGGACAACTTTCCAGTGCACCAGGGATGTGAGAACTTGTCTCCTGTCATTGGTTGTCTCCTTTTCAGAATCTCTGTAAAATGTCTAGCTAGTCTGCCAGTCTACTGTTCACCAAACGAGTTCTGTAACCCTAAGCTGGCAGAACTGTGAATTTCCGCCTTTCATTTCCTCCTGAGTTTGATGCTTTTACTGATGGTGCATAAATTTTTTGCTCTCTGCCCCCAAACAAGTCAGCTCCTTGCAGTAGCAAAGGTTCTGCTTTTC
Source organism: Lagenorhynchus albirostris (assembly GCF_949774975.1). NCBI lineage: Eukaryota > Metazoa > Chordata > Mammalia > Artiodactyla > Delphinidae > Lagenorhynchus > Lagenorhynchus albirostris. The sequence goes on from NC_083102.1 coordinate 42,181,193, forward strand.
ATGGCCAACCCCACCCGGGTAGGACCGTTGGGCTGACCAAGCTGGGGGAAGCAGAGGTGATGTAATGGTGGGAGGGAGCGGCCAAAGCAACAATGCCACAGACTCCCACTATTTCCACCCAGAGCTCATCAGTTTTTTTTTTTGGTTTTTTTGGCTGCATAGGGTCTTCGTTGCTGTGCGTGGGCTTTCTCTAGTTACTACAGCAAGCAGGGACTATTCGTTGCGGTGTGCGGGCTTCTCATTGCAGTGGCTTCTCTTGTTGTGGAGCACGGGCTCTAGGCACGTGGACTTCAGTAGTTGCAGCATGAGGGCTCAGTAGTTGTGGCACGTGGGCCCTAGAGCATGCGGGCTTCAGTACTTGTGGCACATAGGCTCAGTGGTTGTGGTTTGCAGGCTCTAGAGGGCAGGCTCAGTAGTTGTGTCGTTGTTCCACAGCATGTGGGATCTTCCCGGACCAGGGCTCGAACCCGTGTCCCCTGCATTGGCAGGTGAATTCTTAACCACTACCCCACCTGGGAAGTCCCTCATCAGTTTTTTTTTTTTTTTTTTTTGCGGTACGCGGGCCTCTCACTGCTGTGGCCTCTCCCGTTGCGGGCTCCGGATGCGCAGGCTCAGCGGCCATGGCTCACGGGCCCAGCCGCTCCACAGCATGGGGATCTTTCCGGACCGGGGCACGAACCCGCATCCCCTGCATCGGCAGGCAGACTCCCAACCACTGCGCCACCAGGGAAGCCCCCTCATCAGTTTTTTTGTGAATGCATGTTTCTCCATTTGTTTTCCTTTTGATCAATTACTTGATCCTAATATGGTTTTTGACAGTTTTGTCCAATTTCATAGTTGTTATTGAAAAAGGGGATTTACTAACTTCTTCCTCTGCCATATCTGGAAGTCCCCATATTCACTGATTTTTGCGTGTTGATCCAGCCTTATATTTCTCAGATAACCTCACTTGTTTACAATGTGTTAGTTTTTCTAAATATTGCTGGATTTGGTTGGCTAATATTTTTAAGGACTTTTGCTGATATTTATGGGAATGTTAGTCTGTAGTTTTATTTTCTTGTAATGTTTTTGCCTGGTTTTAGTTTCAAGGTAATGCAGCCTTCCAGAATTATTGGGAAATGTTCAATCTCCTATTTTTAATGAGAATTTATATAGAATTGATATTATGTCTTCCTTAAAGGTTTGTTAGAATTTGACAGTGAAGCCCTCAGGATATGGAGTTTTGTTCATGGGAGATTTTTCTACTACAAATCCACTTTCTGTAGGAGTCTTGGCATTTTATGTCTTTAGAGGAAACTCACCCATTTCATATATATCATCAAATTAAAAAAAAATTATTGTAGAATTCAGTTAGTGAAAAATTCTTATTGAAATTTTTTGCATATATGTGAATTGTCTTTTATGCTCTTTAATTTTCCTTATTTGGATTTGATATTATATTAATCTGTAAAGACCTGCTTTTCATTTTTTTGCTATTTTTTCTACTTTCTATTTATTATATTAATATTTTCAAAGTACACTTCTTTAAAGTCTTCCTTGGTTTTCTTGTATTGCTCTTTGTAATTGAATTCTGTCACCCTCATTTCTTGTCTTCTCATTTCTTTGGGATTGTTCTGTAGCATTTTCTGATGCTTGACGGAAAGTGCTTGGCTCTTGTTTTCACCTCTCTTATTTTCTGATAAATGCATTTTAAATCTATAAATTTCCCTCTAAGTAGTACTTTTTTGTGTGTCTTACAAATTAACTATTTCGCGACTTTCTTTTTAACCTAAAAAGCTTTATGTTATTTAGTTTCTAGCTGAAAGGATTTTTAAAGCCATTCCTAGTTACCATTTTCCAATTTTGCTGCATTTATGATTAGAAAAAAATAATTTGCATTATATAAATTCATTGAGATTTATTGTGGCATAGGATGTGAACATTAAAAAAATCTTTACTTGTGTTTGAGGGTAACATATAGTCTCTCTTTGTGAAGTTTGTATTCTCTGTTTGTGAGCTTATTAATATTGTTCAGATTTTATGTTAACATTTATCTGCTTTTTCTACTTTAGAGGGAAATATTTAACATTTCCAATGAACACTGTCAACTTTTTCTTCCTACAGAGTTTTTCAGTTGTTCTTCTATACGCTTTGAATCGATACTGTTAATTGCAAATTGCAAATATTATATGTTCGTGATATGTATAACCTTGCTTTGCTGTTTGTTTTATCAGCATATAATGTCATTTTGTTGTCTTTTTTCATATATTTTTGTTTGAATTTAGTTTTGTGAGACATCACAGTAGCTAACCCAGATTTCTTTGGTTCATTTTATCTGGTATATCTTGTTCTCTTCGTCTGTTTTCAACCTTTCTGCAACCTTTCTGCATACTTTTAAGTTTGTCTTTTGTAGATAATATGATATTGAATTTTTCCCCTTAAATCCAACTTGAGCATCTGTCCTTTAGTTAGTGAATTTAACCTCTTTACATTTATGGCAGTTATCATTATATTAGGACTTACTTCTTTCATTTTATTTGAGATTTTCCAAACATTTTACTTTCTTTTTAGATTCTTTTCCTTTTCAGTGGTTAGGTACTTTGTGTATTTTAGACCTATGTACTCTCCCTCCTATTGATTTCTTAAACTTATCAGAATACATTTCTTCCCCAGGAGACAGAGCATTTGAGATTCTTCAGCATATCCCATCACCCTTTATAGTTCCTACTCACTCCCTGACCCCCTACTTCATTTAGGTATCGTTTAGGGTTTTAGTCATGATGTGTTTCAGTTATAATTTATCCCCTTTTCTATGGTTCTTGCTCTTCTTGCTCTTTTAGACAATAATGAATTGAAAGTTTGGCAAATGTTTTCTCATTTGTTAAATGAAAACAATTCCAGCTTGTGGGAATTGTGGGAAGTAAGTTAGGTGATATAACTGTGAGCACTTGGTGACATATGAAGAATTACACAGTTGCTGATTGTGAGGCAAAAGTGTGTTTTATTCCAAGGCCTGCCCATTTTCTACTTCTTTCAAAAAGTCTTTTCCAACCGCTTTTCAGAAATCTGAATTAACGTTTGCTTTGCTTTGCTCTATCACACGTTGTCCCTTTGTGATTGACAGATGCCTGTGTGTGTTACCAAGCCTACCCGATACTGTGTAGTGTATTTCACCAGGTTTAACACCTTGAGCAGGGAAAACCCAAGGGTAAAAACCTTTGGAATGTTGATGATGGAGCGTGGACGGCAGGGTGTTGTTGGAGCTATCACTTGTCAGCAGTTGAAGGGAGACTGTGAAGTTGGAGGGTCCAGAAGTAGCCAGGTGTGGGAACAGCGAGCTCTGTCACGCAGTGGAAACTATTTTTAGGTACTATTAAGATTAAAATGCATTATTACAATATACGGCATAATCTAATGGTACCTCCCTTTATTCCTTACTAGGCTCATATTGGCAACTTATTAACATCAAAATTCTTCAGTTACAAGGATTTTGACACTTTACTGTATACCTGTGCAGCGGAGTTTGATTTTATGGAGAAGGAGGTAAGATGTGATTTCTCCTTTCTTTCCTTAGTTTTTGGTCCATTCATTTTTCATAAAGGGTGCTCCTGTTATTCAGACTCTTACCTCTGTGCTCTTATCTCAGTTTGAAGGAAAAGGAAAACCTGGCAGCTTAAAGGAAGATATTCCTATTTACATTAGTACAGCTTCCTGAAATATATAGTCTTTTCTTATTTTGATAATTTAGAAACATGCATTCAGTCTAGCAATAGTTTTTAGGATTGAGTAAAAACAGAGGCATTTCAAGTCGCCTCTTTTTAGGGATAGCATTAGTTCAGTGAAGCTCTCAAGCTTTTAAGTTTCCACTCACTTTGTGATTGTTTGTTTGAATGATCTCATTGCTTTGAAATATCATTGAGTATAAGTTTTTCATTCCAACAACATTTTGTTCCTAAAACTGTATTCAGGTGTTTAGAAGGAAACCAGAGAGTAGTTTAGTGGATAGTGAGACAGAAGTCTGCGATATTACTTGATGTTCTTGAACAAGTGACTCTCATTCTTGGAGTTGTAGCTTACTAGTTTCTGGTAGTATGCTACAGGTAGATATTGTGAGGACGAAAGGAGATACATAGGAAAGTACTTTGATATTTTAAGATATTTTATATTAAATACCATTTTGCAATACTTTATGAGCTAGTTTGGTTCAACAGACGTGTATATATATGCCTTTTTTTCACACCACCCATGTGGCCCCGATTTATAATGATATTTTATTATCTGTCAGACATTTTTCTTCAAAGCTGTGTGTGTGTATATATATGGAAGTGGCCAACAGTCCTCTGTTGACACATTCATTTTCCCCGATCCCTACTGGGTCAGCCCATGTCCTAAATTACAGACCAGTGGAGGAGAGTGCAGCACACAGCAGACTTTTACCAACCAGACATTCTGAGTTGAGCGTGTCCTGCAGATGTACTGTTTCCTCCAGTGACCTATCAGTCTTCATTTCCTGTGTTCTGGCAAATGGTTTTGATAAAAAGTGTACAAATGATAGTGTTGAACCTGCTGAAAGAAACTAAGGGAAAGTATCTTGCAAGGCTTTAAAATGCATGCTTAATAGTAGATCAAGCCTCTTTCAAGGAAGTGGTAAAGGAAGTAGAGTATAGACATCAACAGAGAAATTAGGACTCAGTGGAAATCCTTTAACATTATTGAGGATATACACACCTTTACAACCTGAGAGTATGAACCATCAGTTATGTGATAGAAGAAATTGTTTATTGAGGCATAAGATGCCTTCAGTCAATTTGAAGAAAATGGCAAAGCTGTGTCCAGCCTGCCATTCCTCATCTCCATAGGTACCTTCACAGGGACGATGCTGTAGAGACAGGGCACGGTGCCAGTTCAGAGAGGGCATCTCTTGTATGGTACGTCCATATAGTGGGGAAGAGGGAAAAATTTAACATGATATCATACCGATATGGAAAGACACTTAAGATGTATAATGGGATGAGCAAAATGGTCCGATCTTATTGACCTATAATTAGCACACATAGAATAAAGTGTAAGAGACCAAAATTTTAACAGTTGTTTTTTTTTTGGTGGAGAGATAATCAGTGATTAACTTTTTTTGTAATTTGCGTCTTCTAAATTTTCTATAATAATCATATTTTAATTGTATTTTGCTACTAAAAAAAAAGTTAAAACAGTGAGGGGGATCTTTGCTTTTTAGATATGAAAATGGAAAGCAATAGTATTTAAAGTACAAGGATACCAAAACAGGAACATTATGACCAAAAACAGACAATGCTGGATAGACCCATGTGTAGGTACTTAACTATGTTTATGTGTATGTACTTAGTATGACGTGAAGAGAGCACCACATAATATATCAATAAATTGTTAAAAGATGCATTGTTTCATGAATATTATTTGAAAAATTGAATTGGGGTGGGGAGTCAGCTTAAGGCCTTGTATCATATTATACACCAAACTTCATTCAGTTAATGTGTTAAATATAAATGAAGCCTGAAAAATTAATCTGAGAAAAATTTGAATGAATATTAACTTCATTATTAATGAGCATAATACAAGTGCAAAACATATATGAGAATGATTAATAGATTTGTCTGCATGTAACTTAAAACATCTGTACATTAAATATTATAAAAATTAAAAAGGAAATGACTAACTGGGATGATTCTTGCAATAAATATAAAAAATGAAACTAGAGATTAATATAATTAGTATAGGAGCTTGTTCAAATCAATAAAAAAAAGTTACCAAGGGCTCTCACCCTTTCCCAGCACCAAAAACACATCCCCCCTTCCCCCTCCCCCCCAACATATGCAGAAATGAGCAAATGTGAACATACAATCCATCCGGGAGGAAATGCTGATAACTGATTAAAATGTGAAATTCATTGTCTCCTTTATTTTTTCTCCATTTTCTAGTTTTCACAATGAGCACATGTAACTTTTATGCTTAGAATAAAATCAACAATTACAAGAAATATTAAAATAAAAGAACTTACAGTTCTAATAGAACACACACATGTGCATACATCTCTCACTGTGTGGTTTGCATTTGTTCTGTGCATACCCTCTCTCTGGTGTATCTTTTGGCATTGAGGAAGTTTTATAATTTTGTTTCCTTTATATTAATACTTGTATATATTAACCTTAGTCCCTTCTATCGGTTTCCTCCTGAGAGTTATACTGAACTTAGCTAGTCGTTTCTTGCCCCATGCCTATTCCCACCCATTTCTAATTTATTGTAATACTATAATCAGTGAGATTATTTTACTTCTTATATACTCTCCCCCTTTTACCCCATTTTTAAGAGTCCCATTGTATCTTCATTGTCAGCACGTATAACCTTTCATACTCTTCTGTCACCTTTATATCCCCATCATTGTCGTAGTTCTGTAGATCATTGTTTTTATTGTACACTATGAGTTGTAGGATCAAAGAACACATTTCTTGGCTGTGTGAAGATTACTCTCCAGTGGATTCCTCAGGAAGGGCTCATGGGAGCAGTAATCCCTGAATTTTTACATGCTCAAAATATTTTATCAGTGGCTTTTATGTGTGAAGGTCAGTTTGGCTAGATACAAAATCTTTGGCTCACCTATCTTTCCTTGAGAATCCTAAATAAATTACTCTACTATCTTCTGGTCTAAAGTGTTGCTATGAAAATCTGATGCTAATATGATTTTCTTTTTAAAAGAAATATTTAAAAAACACCTTTTAAATAAACTTTTGGAATATAATGTTAAAATTGTTTGAACTCCTTATTAAATTTTGTTAAATACTTTTAACACAATTTTGACATACTTCCTTTTTAAACTAAATATCTGTATCTTACTACTTATATTTATTGTTAACTGTTACTAGCAAATGTCTAACTTTTAAAATAATAAAATAATTTTAGGGGACTTCCTTGGTGGTCCAGTGGTTAAGACTGTGCTTCCACTGCAGGGGGCATGGGTTTGATCCCTGGTTGGGGAACTAAAATCCTGCATGCCATTCAGTGCAGCCAAAAAAGTAAATAAAATTTGAAAGTTTAGATCTATAAAAAAATAGTTTTAGTTATGACTTTTGTGTAGGTTAAAACATAACTTAAAAATTACAAAATAGAAATATATTTATTATTTTAAAATAATAGCATGCAAATGTTTATAAAGGTAAATAGTAAAATGAAAACATAAAAATTCTCTTTTTAATGGAATTTCTAACTCATGAAGAATGCATTTTGTATAATGAATTATGAAAATTACTTGTCTAATACAGAATAGTGAGAAAATTGGACTAAGGAGAGGGAAATCAGAAAATGCTACTTACTGTATACTTTGTAGAATTAAAATGTACCAGCATTTTTAGTATGGTTGAAGCTAGATTTCTCTTTATAAACAGATTGGGGAAAGCATACATCATTTTGCTTAATGATGTAAAATTATTTGTCTGAGGGAAAGTGTTGGTAATAAGCAAATCAATTGCAATTTAGAAATTTCAAGCCCAGGATTGTTTTAAGACTGTGATCTCAAATTATCGAGAGGTGTATAGAATTACAATGTGTGGGGCTTTTTTAATAAAAAAAATTTTTCTGTAGTTTTTTATCTGTTACCAAAGAAAACGTAAAAATGTTTTTATTCCTCTTATAAACATTAGTCATTTGTGTGTGTGTGTGTGTGTATCTGGAGATCATGGTTATGATTTTTATCCCAGATAAAATGCACAGTAAAGCTCATGCCATTTAAAGGAGTTCTGCTGACCCTAGGTGAATAATAAGTTATGCTCTCTAGTTAGAAAAGTAGTGTGCAAAAGTGAACAGTAGTCTTTCTAGTCATGTTTTACAAGTGTTTGGGAACTGTGTTTGTTAGTGTTTTCAACTCAACATTTTGGGCAAGTTCGTTTCTATGGAAATGCATGTTCATTTTTACAATGGGAGTCAGTGAGTAGATTGGACCCTAGATGGGTGAATGCTTATGTTTCTATACTAACATGTTTTAAAATTCACTTGGATCATGATTTGAAATTTCATTTGAAATCATCTTCTAACAAAACATCTCTTTGAATTTCAGACTCCACTGAGGTATACAAAGACATTATTGCTTCCAGTTGTTCTTGTCGTGTTTATTGCAATCATTAGAAAGGTAGGTCTATCACTTAAGAGCACTTTCTCATAATAGAACATTTTCTTATTTCTTCATTTCTTGTGTAGTTACATATACTAGGCTACATGTTAATCTAATACAATATTTTATATAGATTTATTGAAACACATTCTGTATTTTCTTACTAACAGCCTTTGATGAACATTTATAAGCCTTAAAAACATTGTGCTAGTTGCCAGCATAAAGTAGATCTAGGGAAAGGATGCTCAAGTTTTGATAGTCATGTATTTTGAAAGATAGGACCAGAGGAACCCTATTGACGCAGATACAATTGTTTTTGCTTATGTGAATTATTACTGATTCACTTTTAACTTTATGTAATATTTCTTTAAAATATTTAATATATGCCTTTCTAAGTCATTTGTGCAGTATTCATTAACTTCTGGATAGAGTTTATTATTAATCAAAAGGAAAAAATAGAATATTAACAGTGTATTACTAAACTTGATAAAAGACTCCCAACTTGACTTTGATAATGAAATTTTAAGTCCACATATAAATCAGGCCAGGGAAGTTCCAATCTTCAGTAAAGAGTGATGTAATAGTCCCTCTTTTCTTCTTTTAAGAGTTGGTGAACTCTGTAAGTACAGGTGTTTTAAGAGAATGAATTGGGGTTAGTCTGTAATCAAAATGATAGACCCTAAAAGTTTTCTGATTTGTAGCTATTATTTTTGTGTTAATACAGTGTCATATATTTGTAGAATATTCTGTACTATAATTATTATTTACATCATATATTTATAATCTCCCAAAACATTTCATATACCTTATTTCAATTGGTTCTTCAACAGCATTATGGGGTACACAGATATTATTATTATTTCCATTTTGACAAGTGCAAAATTATAAGGTCAGTGAGGTTATTACCAGCCTCACATCATGTCCGTTAAAAAAGCAAGGGAAGAGTGAGAATCAGACTGTACCTTTACCCCCCCCTCATTGAGTGTTGTATAGTATTCAGCTTTGTAGTCTCACAGCCCTTTTTAAGTCTTGTCAGTTTATGGTTAGTCAGTTTCTGCTGTATGCCAGGCTCTGTGCTCTTTGCTTCCTTTGTTTTCTTTATGTGGGTGGGCACCCAGTAGGTAATAAAAAAATACTAGATGTTGGCAATCCAGAATGTATTAAAAAGATAGCAACCTGGATGGCTAGAGATGATGAAAATGACTAGATTGAGGTCAAAGAAAGTGGGATGTTTGATGTAAAGAAGAAAGACTTAAATGGAAAGAGGATAATTCTTTTCAAAGACTTAAAAGGCTACCACTTGGAAATAAGATTATACTCATTTTGGCTCCTTAATATTATGGCCAATTCTAAGAGTTAGGGCTTTTGACCAGCATTGATCTGGACTGATTAGGAAAGTGTTATAGGTTTAATCAGCAGCTAGGTGGTTCTTCCAAGGGCTGAATTAAAACCTATCAGGCAGTGTCACAGAGGACATCCACACTGGGGACAGGATTTCAGATTAGATGACCTCCCAGTGACTGCTAAATATGAAAACACAGTGTTTAGTTAGTTGTGCTTATCAGTCTCTGAGCCAGTTCTCCAGTTATGTGTGTGTATAATTAAGAAGAGGCATTGCCAACAACCTGGGCATGGTGGAATTCTCTTAAAGGTGAATCGGAAGCCAAAAGGTCAAGTTTCAAGACCCTTCTTAGTTGTTGTCCACCTTTAGGGAGATCATTTAATCCTTCTGAGCCTGTTGCTCATTTTTAAAATGAGGATACTAAAACTTATCTGAACAGGGTTGGATATAGATATGATGAAGTACTGTACAAATGTAAGATTTTGTTGTTGTAATTACTATTTTCTGAATTACTTCTTATCTCCATACTTCTGTATTTTTAAGTAAATAAAAGTTTGAAAGTTTAGAAGATACATTATTTGAAATTTTCTTTTTCCCAATACGGCTGTTATAAAATGTTTAAAAATCTATTTGCAGATTGTTAGTGACATGTGGGGTGTCTTAACTAAACAACAAACACATATAAGGTAAATATGCCATTAATGATTTTGTTACCTCCTCTGTTTATTAAGTAGTTATTTACAGTATATTAATTTTATAGTTACATGTTGTACACTCAACATTTGTTAATTGGTGTTTCAATTGTTGCCATCCCCCTTCTCCACTTTTCTCATTATTCCCCATTTATGTAGAGCTCAGCACATCACTTGTTCATTCCCCAAATCCCATCCAGTATGATCTGACTGTAGCCCTATACTAATCTATGCTTGAAGGATACAGCTTTGTGCTTCAGTTTGGCAGGGAAAACAAATTACTCTGTTGATGGTTTTAGGACCAACGGACAGCTTTTTGAGAGAAGAGCAGGGAAATGTAAAAGTGGACCCACACCTCATTTTTACATAAAATAAATTCCAGATGGAGCAAAGATTTAAATATAGAAAAAAAATGAAACTCCCAAATAAACCAAGAGATTATTTTTATAATTTTAGGGTTAGAGATGCCTTGTTAAGTATGACATAAAGCCTATAAGCTAGAAAGAAAGGTTGACAAGGTTGACCAGATAAATTCTTTGGTTTGGTAAAATACTGTAAGCACTGTTCAAAGAAAAATACAACTTGGAGAAAATAGTTGCAAATTATAACAAGGGCCTAATGACCATTATACATAAAGAACTGCTATAAATTAATAAGAAAAATACTAAAAACCCATTTGAAAAATGAGTGAAAGACTCAAATGGGCAATTGAGAAAAAAAAAAATTCCCATTTTCCCTTTTCCGCTACACTAATGTCCCACAGATCTCCTTTCTGCTCTTTGACCATGACAAGTAGTTTCCTGCCTCTGCAATTTTGCAGTGGTTGTACCCTAAGTCCGTAATTGTGCCTCCTGCTTTCCGCAGCCTGGCTTGGCGTGACTCACTCCTTTAATCCTTGCTTAAATGCCACCTCCTTCAAGAAGGCTTTCCTGACCATCATTTCTGAGTAGATCCCTTGTCTCCTTCCTTGTTATTCTCCACCATCACACCCTTTTTCTTTCTCTCGGCATTTGTCACCTTGTGTGCTTACCTACTGATGTGTTGCCTGTGTCTCCTGAAGGGGGATGGGGTCATTTCTGTTCAGTTCAGTGGTTTATATGCAGTGCCTGGCACATAGGAAAGAATAGTAGTTGAGTGAGTAAAGACTTATGTATGACTTACAGATACATGAAAAAGTGCTCCGTCCCATGGTAAAGATAAAAGTGAAAGCCTTTTTACTTATCAAGTTTGTAAAAATTAATAATACCCAGTGCTTGCAAGCGTGGGAGGAAGTGGGTGGTAGGGCAGTTAGGCAATACAAGCAAAACCTACAGTGGGCCTGTCCTTTAACTCTGCAGTTTCACCAGTGCAAATGTGTCCCCTAGAAATGCTCACGGAAATGCAGAGGTGATGATACAGAGATGCCCACTGTGGTGGTGTATGTAATGTGGAAAATGTGAACAAGCAAAATATCCACTAGTGCGGGATTGATTTACTTATGACCCAGTCATAAAGTGGAATTTCTTTATGGAAATATTTCATCATACATCCTTGAATTAAAAAATTACAAGACATATACATGATGATTACACTTTTGTTTAAAATATAAAGATTTTGTATGTGTCTTTGTACATAGGAGGGATATGGAAGGATAAAACTTGTAACTGTTAGGAGCATGGGATTAGAGGATGGAGCAAAGGAAGTTTTAATTCTAATTTCATTCTTTTGTGGGATTTTTTTGGGGAGTAGAGATTATTGAATTTGTGTGTCTATATATTTTCTTTTATAACACACAGCCTTATCTATTGTTCTTTCACCTCTAACCAGTGATAAATTATTGCATGCACTCTTGAGACAATCCTTGTTCTCGTTTAGAAACAATTTACTGTAACTGTGCCCTTACTTCTACCTGATGCCTTTGAGGGCCGGGGAAAAGAAAAAAGCTTCTGGTATGTAATGCCAAAATTTCTCTTCAATTGAGATGAAGTTTTTTTAAGAGCTCAGAAAGGGACTACCGTTATAACTATACTATGCACCTCTGGAAGAGAAAGGTGGAACTTTTCACAGAAACAAAACAGTCTTTTCAATAATAACTCAACTATAGTAGTAACTATAGAAAAGCACTGAGCTTCACGGGGCTCTCAATTCAGGTAGGATCAGAGCTTTTTGGACAGGAGAACGGCATATCGACATTTCATTTTGCATAAGTACCAAAGTCATATGCCAATGTAAAAAGGGGAGAGGTAGGACATACATTTTAATTCTCAAGGTGTGAGTATCAGTATCTCCTTTATTCAGGGAGCTAGGGGATAAAGTAGGATAGAGACAGCATGATGAAGTAGAAAATATATTGACTCTGAAACCAGTCAATATATAGACCTGGCTTCGCCTCTTACTACCTCTGTAACCTGTTTTCCTTAGCTGCCAGTTAGGATAATAAACAGTTGTAAGTAGGATAATAAATAGTTGTAAGATCAGAGTTAATGGAATGTAATGATCATATTAACATTTTAGGTGCTCGGTAAATGGTAACTGATAATTTTTACTTGGCATGAAAGAATAATAAAGGAGGATCCATTTCACTTCCTTCATTTGCCCAGTAATTTTACTGTTTGCTAACACATCAATATATTTGAAAGCAAGTCCTCAAATCAGATTGTGTGCTACCTAGATTGTGTGCTACCTATTCAATTAACCTACCTTAGGGGTTAATTGAATCATTTGCTCATTCATTCAAAAAAAAAGATTGAACTCTATGTGCTAGGCATTGTTTTCTAGGTCTTGGAAATATATCAGTGTTTAGGATAGAGAAGGTATGTGTTATCAAGTCACACATTTGTGTCTCTGATCCAGACTTCTCCCTTGAACTCCAGATTTATACATACGATTCCCTGTTTGTCATTTCTACTTGGGTGTCTAATGAGAATCTCAAATTTTGTGAACACAATACTGAGCCTCAGAATGTGCTTCCCTGTCAGTACCGTTCTCCTGGATCTCCCTCATCTCATTCTGCTCCTTGCTCTCTCTTCTCCCTAATCGTGCTGTCTTTGTTGTTAGCCTATCAGGGAGCCTGCTACCATGAGGCTTTGCCATGTCTGTTCTCCTTGCCTCAAGTGCTCTTCTTCCCTGAGGGATCCTCAGGCTCAAACTCTCAGCTCCTTCAGGCTATGCTCAGATGTCACTCAGTTGGTGACCACACTGATAATATATGCCATCCCAGTCACCCAGCACTCCCTGCATCTTTTACCCTGTTTCCTTTTTTCCCCACAGTATTTATCGCCATGTGATGTATGTTTATTTGCTCTTTGTTTGTCTCCTTCAACTTATATGTAAACTCTGTGAGGGCACGGATTTTTTTCCATCTTGTTTACTGCTCAAGGCTCAATGAAATTGAGTGGATGGATGGATTTGTACCTGGTCCTCCTGAAGGGTTCATTTTAGTTAGGAGAGACATATGATAATCAAATAAACCAATAAGTGAAAACTGTGTTTTCTGTGAGAAGATAAAACAGGGAAATGGAGTGGGAGTGATCAAGGTAAGGGGCACTGAATATGGGAGTCAAAGGCGGCTCTCTGATGTTTTAAGGCATAAAATTAGTCTAGTATAACTGGAGCACAGTGATCAAGAGGGAACCTGGTAGGAGATGAGTTTCCAGGATGGGAGGTGGGGAACCAGATTAGGAGGACTATGTGTAGCATAGTACGGATTTGAGAGTTTACTTTAGTTACAAAAAACCCCATAGCCGATTGGAAAGTTTTAAGTAAGGGAGTGGCATGTCTGGATTCCCATTTTCAAACGGTTGCTCTCACTGCTGTGATGAGACTCAACACGGGGTCGGGGTGCGGGAAGGGGACCGGAGTGAGATGTGGGGAGGATATATGGGCCTATAAAGATGCAGCCTTTCTTAGGAAATTAAAACTGTCAAGCAAAGGTAAAGCTGGCATTATGTGGCTATTTTTATATTCCAGAGCTGCTGCTGAAAAAAAATCTTGTGTGTGGCTTCCTAAATTGTCCCTAAAGCAGCTAGAATTTACGGCAGAGCTGAGGGGCTGCTGAGGACAGGAAGTAGGGGTATTGGACTGTGAGGGCCGCGGAGTTTCTTTCACTCCCTGCTTTGCCAGGTTATATTACCAGTGAGGTACCTGATACACAGCCAGCAAGCCTTGTTGGCCTAATAAATACCCGTGTAGTCAGATATGTGGGATATGCAAAATAAACTGTTTTAAAAGACTGTAGCAACAGTTTTGGTTTATAACTTTCAGTTATTTTGATTTACATGTATGTGTCCTGAGGGCATATTACAGAAGTTGTAAAACTCATATTTGTAAGGTAAAAATGCGCATGATTGAAGTAAGTGCTTCCGTAGTGATTCAATGATAGTATTTCTTTTTCCATTTCAGAAAACACCAACTTGATCATGGAGAGGTAAAGACTTAATATTACCAAAATTTGGCTTGTTTTAATGTTTGTATATGTTTGGATTTTTCTTTCTAGTTCCATTTTCTAACTTTATTGGCAAGTCACTAATCATCTTCAAAATAGGTCTGTATGTGTTTTTACGAGAATACTACAAACACGACCATTCATTTGTTAGAGCAATTAGATAGGAAACTCATTTGGTCGGCTCTGATCATCCTCAAGGTAATAGCAGTTCATTGCTGGAGACCATTTAGACGTGTATGCAGAGTGTCTTTCGCATGATTAGGGATCACTTTTCTCTCTGCTCACCTTGCCCTGAGGCCTCAGAGATGTGACTGGTTGCTGTTCTTATCTCCTGGTGATTCAGCCTGGTTTTTTTTTAAATTGAGGTATAATTGACATATAATATTATATTTCAGATGTACAACATAATGACTAGAATTTATATATATTGTGGAATATCACCATGATAAGTCTAGTTAACATCCATTACCATACATAGTTATTCAAAGTTTTTTTCTTTTTTTTCTTGTGAAGAGGACTTTTAAGATCTACTCTCTCAGCAACAGCATGGTGACTATAGTTCATGATACTGTGTTTCATATTTCCATCTGGTTCAGAAATGTGGGCTTTATTAACCCTAGGCTTGATTCTGAGCAGAATTATAGGACCACTTCCCTTAGGGACTTTATAATTTTAGCCCTCTAATAAAAGGGACAAGTTTGAAAGTGAATTTTAAGACTTTCAGAAATCAAAATATTGATTATAATATTAAATATTATTAAATATTATTTCAGAAATCAAAATATTGTTACTAAGAAAAAGTACCCTTTTCCATATATTCACCAATTTAACAATATATTCTTAAACTTCACAAATAGTAAGAGTAAAAATATTTTCTTTCTTTCAGCTGGTTTATCATGCATTGCAACTGTTAGCATATACAGTTCTTGGTGTTTTAATTATGAGACTAAAACTCTTTTTGACGCCACACATGTGCGTTATGGCTTCCTTGATCTGCTCAAGACAGGTGAGATGATTGTTATGTTGGCATTATAGCTGCTATGATAATTTTACCCCAACCTTTGTTATTGAGTGGCCCTAAAATAATATTAAATTACCCAAAGTTCTTTAAATTGTTTATAATTAAAGTTCTTCATGGTTTTGTACTAATCTTTCCTAAGGGGTAAGGGCCAAAGCAGATCCCTTATCCTTTTAACTTCTAAAATAGTCCTTGGTGTACAACAAACACTCATTCAGTGCAGGCGGAATTCATGAATGATAACTACAGATATTGATAGAAAGCAATGATCGCACAGGGGCCCACACTCAGAAGGACTCTGCACCTAGATTGATGCTCTGCTGTTGCTGTTTTGAACTTCTTAAAAAATGTCAGACAAGGAACCCACATTTTTTTTGTTTTTTGGCTGCACCACGTGGCATGTGGGATCTTAGTTCTTGACCAGGGATTGAACCCATGCCCCCTGCAGTGGGAGCATGGAATCTCAACCACTGGACTGCCAGGAAAGTCCCAAGGAACCCACATTTTTATTTTGCACTGAGTCTGGCAAATTATGTAGGTAGGCCTGGCCTTACCCGAATCTGGGAGTAGAGGAAGTTGACAGAAGAGTTTCTTAAATCATGTCCCACCTATATTAGGCTAATGGTAGAATTGTTTTGATCCCTCAGGTTATCATTTCTGGAACTTTTCCTTAGAATTATTAGTCCTGTATCAGGGATTCTAGCAGAGACTGTATTCTTCTCTGGGAAGTTGGATGCAGGCTGGTTTGTACTAACAGTTGTCAATGTATTTTTAATTTGGTTTCAGCTATTTGGATGGCTCTTTTGCAAAGTACATCCTGGTGCTGTTGTTTTTGCTGTGTTAGCAGCCATGTCAATACAAGGTTCAGCAAATCTGCAAACCCAGTGGAATATTGTAGGGGAGTTCAGCAATTTGCCGCAAGAAGAACTTATAGAGTGGATTAAATATAGCACTAAACCAGGTAAAAAAAGGTCATATTATTTAGCTGTGGTTTTCCCTACAGTTTTATGTACAACTGCACAATCCTCAACCCAAGTTACTTCCAATGGTTTTACTTCCAGGAAAACTGTGGTTTTCCCTACAGTTCTATGTACAACTGCACAATCCTGAACCCAAGTTACTTTCAATCTTTCTAAGCAATCCTGCTTCTACATTATCCAGAAAGAGAGAGATGTCAGTCTTGCTTATGTAGTTTGCAAAGGAAATGTTACATCTATTTTCTTAGTAATTTATTTCTCTATTTTACATAAATTCTAATTTTTTTCAAAGTATATCCAAAGTTTTGCATGGCACAATTTAAAATAATTTATGTTATCCTTATTTTCCTAATTAATTTTTAATCTTAGCCCTTCACATTCCTTTTTGAAATGAACTCATGGAATGTGATATTTTATTCATGTATAGAAAGAGAGGTTTTTGTTGTCATCTGAGTATCAAGTGACTGAATATTAAATCATCTTCCAGAATTCCTAGGTGCTATAAAACTTCCCTAGTCAATTTGTTACTTCTTTCCTAGAAGCAAGAAAAGACATTAAAAACAAACAAAAGAAACAGAAATCCTCAATGATGAGACATATGATGAGGCTTTATCTTCCAAGGAAAATAGTTTATCCAGGCTTGGTTGCTGACCACCATTTTATTAGCTACCTGACTTCATTCTGGTTCTGTCATTGACTCTGTATCATGATTCGGGCCTCAGCTTTTTCACCTGGGAAGTAACTGAGTTGACCAGAAGGAGAACCCTTGTCATGCTCACCAGGTGTCTTCCTAAGACCTTCCTTCCTGCTTTGCAGATGCAGTGTTTGCAGGTGCCATGCCTACAATGGCAAGTGTTAAACTCTCCGCACTTCGGCCCATTGTGAATCATCCACATTATGAAGATGCAGGTTTGAGGTTAGTACACAAATATCACATTGTTGAAAACAAATTTTTCTTACAAATAGTGAGTGAGGGAACCAGCAAAATAATGAGAAGTGTTTCAAAAGGATATGGTGAACTGGGGTTTATAGAGTTTGGGGACAAAGAATGCTGAAATAAGATGGCTAAGTTCAATACAAACTGTTAAGGCCCCATAGGACAATAAAACTACAGTCTTTGGGGTTATCTTCTCTCCTAGGCAGTAAAAAGAAATCACCCCATGTCTGTTTTATACAGGTTACAGGGCTCCAAACACCCAGGTCCTTATTAGTTATCATCACCTTTTAAGTTCCCCAGAAGATTCACTAGCCTATCGTTTTTATTAAGGTTTTCTTATAGGCTATTTTTCTTGAATTCTGAGGAGTCAGTTGAGATGGAATCCCATTCAAAGAGGATTTTTTTCTCATTTTCACCAATATAGCCTACTAGAATGATCTTGTTTTTTTGGGTTTTTTTACTAATTTTTTATAAGTTAGAGTGTTGTGTTCTCTTTGTAAAGGAAATAGATTTAATTTTCATGCAATTTCTAGGTTGATCAGCTAGTCATTTCCTAAGTAATTGGTGAATCCTTATTAATATTTTGTGTAACCCAAGACATACCTTTTATAAATAAAAAGCTTTTTCATTAAAAAAATCAATGTTAGCAAACTAATTTCCAGAGCAATCGTGTTGAATAAGTTTCGTTTTTTGTATTTTGGGTTTTTTTAAATTAGGAATAAAATGGAGAGCCATTTAATGCTAATCGTTTGTTCTCAAAGTTAGGACTGTTGTACCTTTAAAGTAGTCCTGTAGTTGTGTCTGTGTAGCTCATACTCTTACTTGTGATAGAGTGATGGAGAATTTAAAACAAAAACAAGCACTCAAACAAACCAAAAGACTAAGTTTGGAAATGAAGAGATTCATTAAACTGAACTTTTTCTCTCAGGACTCTTGTGCTACCTGTGCTTTTCTCCATTGACCTCCCCAGTGCCCCTCAGCAGGAACTCCTGTGCAGAATGTTCCCTTGACCTGATCCTTCTGTAGAGTCTTTCTTCTAGTTCCATTCAGTGCTTTTGTCCAAATAGGTTGATTGCATTCTTTTGATCTTGAAAATCTTCTGCCTAATTATTTTTCTTTAGAGCCAGAACAAAAATAGTATATTCAATGTATAGTCGAAAAGCAGCTGAAGAAGTGAAGCGAGAATTGATAAAGTTACAAGTGAATTACTACGTTCTGGAAGAGTCCTGGTGTATAAGAAGATCCAAGTGAGTACTTAATACAGCATTTTATATTCAGAAGACATTAAAGTTAATTCAGTCTCATGGCAAGTGCTTTACTAGTTGTATGTGTGAGATGTATATAATAGCAAAGTATAAGCAGAAAAAACTTTTTTGATAATTATTTGGAGTCTTTTCTAGTCATTTTAAACATCTATTTATTTTATAATGATTTACATGTGCATATTACCTTAAAGGTATTGGCACTCATTGATAATTTCCCAAATTGTTCATATTTGCCTTTGCTGTTTTTTTGAGAAACTTTTATTTAAAGTTGGATGTATTTTCTTTCAAAAGACTTGTGGAGTCTGAAACCAAATAATGGAGAGTCTCATTATAATGAAGTCAGGCAGCTTTGTCCATACCACATCTCTGCACCATACCATATCCTGTGATAGATGGGACCCCCCCTCCCAGCATCAACTCAGAGTGAACTTCTTTCTTTCTGTTTTGCATCTTATTTGAGTGGGAAAATAATTAACCTTACGGTGACCCATATTCTCTTGGGTTTATAGTTTTAAAAAGTATCTGTTTCCACAGAGAAGTTCACTAAGCAGAGTAGAGCAATAAGAGTAAGATTTTAAAAGCAAATGTGAATTCTAAAGTTGACTATTTAGAAATGTTACACTTGGGTGACTAGACAGCAGATGATAGCTTGCTATTAAAATATCAGAGCATTCACCCCATGAGGAATACAGAAAGGAATAGTTTTATCAGAAATCAAGGATATTTTATGGAATACTATTATTTTTAAAATTCTCACTACTCTTTAAGTAAACAGAAGTCTCCAGGAGATTGCTGTATCTGTGGCTTAATCATACTCATTTACCATGTATTTCAACAATACACAAGGGTGTTAAGATGAAATGATTAAATATTGACTTAGGAGTAAAGATAGTTCTGTGACACAGTACCTATCAAGCATTGCCCACAAGGAAACTCAAATAAATTTTTATTGTTGAATGATTTTCCATTGAATATGTCACAGGTGATTTGAATTTAATCAGGATCTACAGAAAATGTTATTGAGTCATAATTTAGAAAACGCTTTAAGTCTTTATGAACGTAAGAATATATGTGAAACTTATATACATAAACTTTAACTTTGTTATATAAATTTAGGACAAAAAGTCATAAGCATCTCTCATAACAATTTGATGAAGACACTGTAATAAATGAATGGTGGGCTGACATTTGCAGTCAGAAGGACTGTTTTTTGGCAGAGATTTCCACCAGCATTGGGATCTTCTTTACTGACTTAGGGTTTACTCTCCAACTCTCCAGTTCAGTGATGCCAGCCTGAAACACCTGTAGGTTACTGGAACATAAAAATTATTTCATGACCTTTTTTCTCCAAGCTAATGATGAACCTTGATTCAAGATTCTTCATTTTTTCCTAGCCTCCTGCGTAGTGTTTTGAATATGTGGAAATTGCAGAGGCTAAGGTGCTTCATTCTGAAAAGAAAAAAGGGACTTCCCTGGTGGCGCAGTGGTTGAAAATCCGCCTGCCGGTGCAGGGGACATGGGTTCAATCCCTGGTCCCGTTGATGTTGATGGAGCTAAGATGTTGACGGAGCTCCTTGGATTTGCATAGTTGTAGTAGTCTCATGTTCGATGGGCAGAGCACTGGTTTTTGTACACAAGAAAGGATCAAAAGACAAATTTAGGAAGTATGGCAATAAATCTTGCACACTAAACAAAGTCAGCAGTAAAGTAACTGGCTTCTGATCATCTCCATTTAGAGCTCACTTACAGGCATTAAGACTGAGAGTTGAGAGGGGTGGAGGTGTGTACCAGCTTCCCCGCCTCTGGACCTTGACTTGCCCTTGTTGTATTTGTTGCAGCAGGAGTGGGGAGGGAGGAAGCTGAAGAAGTGGCTTCCTCTCATCTGGTTTCCCTGCTCAGTTACTGAAAAAACACTATCTACTACAGGATTATAAGTCTCAGGAAATCTTAGATAGGTGCACTCTGCTTAAAGCTGGAGACAAAACACAGCTGTGCTTTCTGTCCTGACAGGGAAGCAGGTGGAGGGCTCAGACAGAAGAGGAAAGGAAAGAAGGACTAATACTTAGCACATACCTTTGCAGAAGGAAGAACTGAGTTTCTGGCCGGAGAGCTCTCTACCAGAATCGGGATCTTCTTTATTCCCTTGGCCCTCACTCTCCAATTCTTTCTGTTATGCCAGCCTGAGACAGCTGTATGTTACTGGAAAAGAAAGCTATGGCAGAACAGGGGGAGCAAGTGGGGAATTCAAATAGGAGAAGAAAGGGAAGAGGGACTAATATCTATCTGGAGCTTAAACTGTGCTTGGCACCTTGGTGGGCACTGTATTTATGTGCTCTCATTAACACAGTGGGTTAATTGTGTGCTTGATTATTCCTTAAATACTTGATACCCTGTGTTCAAATACAAGTAGGAAAATATACTCAAATGCAAGTTGTAGATGAGTTTTTAATTAACTCCTTTTTTATTCTCAGTTCTCTGCTCTCTTTCTCATTAATTCCCATAATAGAGTTGACATAAAATTAAAATACATGAATTCAGAAGAAAATTATTCAGATTTTCACTAATGCCATTTTAAAGATGTAGCTGGCTGGCCTGGGGAAACTTCAGAAAACTCGGAAAAGGACTAAAGGATGTTAGACAGAGCTCACAAAGGCAGCTCTTTGCCCTCTTCTTTTCCTGAAAGCAATTGAACTCAGTAGCTAGTACTTCATATATGTTTTACTCTCTACTGTCATTGGCCTGCAGTGTAATAACGGTTTGGCCTTAGTATGTGAGAGAAAATTAAAACATAGAAAATCCAAGTTCAGTCATATTTTCGTACATCGATAGAATCTAGTGTCGACAAGGGTGTGCAAAAAAGTGTGCACTGAACACTCTTCGCAGGAACACTCACTGGTAATACCTTTTTGGGAGATACTTTGATAGAAACAAAGTGAAAATTGTATAGCCTTTTGACATAGTGATAGTGCTGCTTCTAGAAGTTTAGCTTACAGAAAAATATGGGCATAACATTGTTTATATCAGCATTGTTTTATAATGACAAAATGAGAAACAAAATATCCATACATAAAAGAGTGGTTAAATAATACATAGAATTACTAGCATCTATGAAAAAGAATAAAGTAGGTCTTTATGAAATGCAACAATGACCACTTTTCATTCCTAAGTGAGGAGTCCCAGATTAATCTTGTTTTTGTAAAAGCAACCCAGGAGCATCTGTGAATATGAATATGTCTGTGCCTATGTTTTTGTGTGCTTGTATGTCTGAACGTGAAAAGGTCTAGCAGAATGTATGCTGGATTGTTTATAGAAGCCACCTCTGAGAAACGGTGTTGGAGGTGACAGTGACTCACTTATTTATTTTGATAGGTTTATATTTTGACACTTTTTGGGTGAAGGTTACCTTTAAATTAAAAATGTTATTGAAAAGGAGGAAGCATGTGCATTTCTGTCTAGTGCTTGCCTCGTGGTGGAGGGCAGGGGAGTGGGACTGCCATTGGGAATAAAAGGGACTTGTTGGAAATGGTTTTTTCCCTTATAAAGAAAAGTGAAACAACTATGACAAAACATAAGCTGTTGCAAATCTCTGTAATTTTTCCTTGATTTTTCTGTTTTTAATATTAAAAAAAAACATAAACATTGTGAAATTCCTTTCACCTTTTTTGTTTCTATTGATATTTGGAAGAGTCCAGCCCAGTTGTCTTGTAAGAATGTCCCATATTTGGATTTGTCTAATTTATTCCACATGATTAGATTCAGTTTGACTAAATTTGGCAAGAATAGTACATAGAAGATGTGTACTTTCCATTATGTCACTTTGGTAGGTACCTGTCACTTTGTTCTATTATCGGTGATGCTAAGTTTGATCACTTGATTAAAGAATGTTCCCCAATTCTCTCCATTTTAAGTAGACAAATCTCCTTTATAATCAATAGCCTTTCACCAGGTAGTTCTTGCATCCACTTCTTATAATTCCCTGAATCAGTTATTACATTGATGATTATAAAATAGTTAGGTAATATAGATTTGAAAGTAATATATCAATTACTGATTAGGTGATCTTTGACGTTACTATTGTAATTGTTTGGGGGCACCATGTACTGTACCCATATAAGATGGTAAACTTGATGGGTGTGTGTGTCCTGACTGTTCTATCAACCAGCCATTCCCCCCATCTCTCTCCCTCTCCTTGGGCCTCCCTACTCCCTGAGACACAGGCCAATTAATAACCTTTCAGTGGCCTCTAAGTGTTCAAGTGAAAGAGCTGCATGTCTCTCACTTTAAATCAAAAGTTAGAAATGTTTAAGTTTAGTAAGGAAAGCATGTCAAAAGCCAAGATTGGCCAAAAGCTAGGTCTCTTGTGCCAAACAGTTAGCCACATTGTGAATGCAAAGGAAAAGTTCTTGAAAGAAATTAAAAGTGCTACTCCAATGAATACATGAATGATAAGAAAGTGAAACAGCCTTATTGCTGATATGGAGAAAGTTTTAGTGGTCTGGATGGAAGATCAGACCAGTCACAACATTTCCTTAACCCAAAGCCTAATTCAGAGCAAGGCCCTAACTCTCTTCAGTTCTATGAAGGCTGAGAAAGTAAGGAAGCTGCAGAAGAAAAGTTTGAAACTATAGAGTTTGGTTCATGAGATTTAAGGAAAGAAGCGGTCTCCATAACATCAAAGTGCAAGGTGAAGTGGCAAGTGCTGATGTAGAAGCTGCAGCAAGTTATCCAGAAGATCTAGCTAAGATCATTAATGAAGGTGGCTACCCTAAACAACAGATTTTCAGTGATGAAATTCGCCTTCTATTGGAAGAAGATGCCATCTAGGACTTTCATAGCTAGAGAGGATAAGTCCATGCCTGGCTTCAAAGCTTCAAAGAACAGGCTGACTCTCTTATTAGAGGCTAAAGCAGCTGATGACTTGAAGTTGAAGCCAGTGCTCCATTTATCATTCTGAAAATCCTAGGGCCCTTATGAATTATGCTAAACCTGTTTTGCCTGCGCTCTATAAATGGAACAACAGAGCCTGGGTGACAGCACAACTTTTTATTTACAACATGGTTTACTGATTTTGTTAAGCCCGCTGTTGAGACCTACTGCTCGGGAAAAAAAGATTCATTTCAAAATATGACTGCTCATTGACAAGGCACCTGGTCACCCAAGAGCTCTGGTGGATGTACGACAAGATTAACGTTTTCATGCCTGCTCATGCAACATCCATTCTGCAGCCCATAGATCAAGAGTAATTTCCAAGTCTTATAATTTAAGAAATATATTTTATAAGGCTATAACTGCCATAGCTAGTGATTCCTCTGATGGATCTCTGGGCAAAGTCAGTTGAAAACCTTTTTGGAAAGGATCCACCATTCTAGATACCATTAAGAACCTTTGTGATTCATGGGAAGAGCTCAAAGTCTCAACATTAGCAGGAGCTTGGAAGAAGCTGATTCCAGCCCTCATGGATGACTTTGAGGGGTTCAAGACTTCAGTGGAGGCAGTAACTGCAGATGTGGTAGAAATAGCAAGACAACCAGAAGTAGAAGTGGAGCCTGAAGATGTGACTGAATTGCTGTAATCTCATGATAAAACTAATGGATGAGGAGTTACTTCTTATGCATAAGCAAAGAAAGTAATTTTTTGAGATGGAATCTACTCCTGGTGAAGATGCTGTGAAGATTGTTAACATGACAACAAAGGATTTAGAATATTATATAAACTCAGTTGATAAAGCAGCAGCAGGGTTTGAGAGTACTGATTCCAATTTTGAAGGAAGTTCTACTGTGGGTAAAACACTGTCAAGCAGCATTGCATGCTACAGAGAAATCATTCATGAAAGGAAAAGTCCATCAAGGTGGCAAACTTCATTATTGTCTTATTTTAAGAAATTGCCACGGCCACCCCCGCTCTCTGCAACCATCACCCTGATCAGTCAGTAGCCATCAACATCAAAGCAAGGCCCCCCGCCAGCAAAAAGATTGTGAAGCCTTATCACTGAAGGCTCAGTGATGGTTAACGTTATTTTAGCAATAAAGAATTTTTAAAGTAAGGTATGTAATTCTACTGCACACTTAATAGACTTCAATATAAACATAGCTTTTATATGCACTTGGAAACTAAAAAATTCATGTAACTTATTGCAATGTTTGCTTTATTGTGGTGGTCTGGAACCAAACCCGCGATCTCCCGGAGGTACGCCTGTATGATGTTCTGTGTCAGTATATTACCACTGAGTATGTGCTTGATACAGTCTCTCACTTAATCGCTTATGTCATGGGTACTTCCCATTTTACAAATGTGGAGAGGGAGACTGAGTGAACTACTCAACACAAAATTCTTGGTATGTAGCTGAGGCAGAATTCAACGGAGATTTCCTACCCCAGCACCTGAATTCATGTATATTATATGTCTTTTCTTTCTTTATAGTTACCTTCGCTGTGTTCACCTTATTCTCAAGAGGATTTATGGTAGCTTACATAAATATAAATAACTATGATAGGATTTAAAAAAAAACTAAGAAAAAAATGACATGAGAGCAGGAACATAAAAAGTGTGTTCCTTTATCTGCCATTATATAATGTACATTGATTTTTAATCTGCACATTAACTTTTCTAGGCCTGGTTGCAGTATGCCTGAAATCTGGGATGTGGAAGATCCTGCTAATGCTGGGAAACCTCCCTTATGTACCCTCTTAGTAAAGGAGTCCAAGCCTCACTTCACCACTGTATTCCAGAATAGTGTTTACAAAGTCTTAGAAGTTATAGAGGAATGACCGCTGCCTACAGAGAAGTCCACCAGTAATGGTTTTCATGTTTTGCTAATAGCTCATGCCTTGTTTTTAATTCAAATCCCCAAAACTTTTATGAGTAACTGTTTTCAAATGAAAAACATCTTATTTGGTCAATTTGAATGTCATTCTGATTGTAAAAATACTTATACGTTTATCAGTTGGTTATTTCAATGCACCCCTTAAAATTTGCTATGCAAATGAGTATATGCTTGTACTTGACTTAAATATTTGTCCTAAAGTGAGCAAAGCTACCTGTATAAAAAATATGATGGGTCATGACAAGGGTGATATGAAAATATAGTCACTTACGGACTGTTTAGGGGCTCATTTTACAGTTCGTGGACTATTGATGCCACTTGCTTTTTTCTCTGCGTTTTGCTGTTGTCTTTTGAACATTTCAGCGATTATTGTAAGTTCCTCAGTCAAGTCAGCCCCTGTCATCAACTTCAGTAAGAATAGATGGGGCAGACATGCGTATTTGCTATGTAGAACTCTGTTTGTTTCACTTCTTCACGTTCTTTTGTTCTCTGTTGCTCTCGTTAATGAAGCATTTCCTGCCTGTTATTAATCCAAGCTCTTGGAGCTAGTCCTTAACACCAAATTCCTGTTAACTACCAACCATGTGGCATTAGTGTGTGTGCGTCTGTCTGTCTGTCTCTCTCTTTCTCAATATTCTTTGTCAAATAAGTGCTATTTACACATTTAGTTGCTTAGCAAGTACTTATTCTTGGTTTAAAAAATTTAATGACAATTGTGTATTTTTAGTATTCATTTTTAGTATTGTTCAAATGTTTATATTTTAATAACTTTAAACCACTTAAAATTTTTCATGTATAATTGTAGACTTAAGAAAACTATTTTGAACAACCACAAATATAATGCATCTAGAAACTAATGTATATTTGAGTAGACATAATTTATAGTGGAACAGTAGACTGTAGTATGTGGTAATTTTTCTTTTACTATTAAGATACAATAAAATATGACTAATTTTTTTGTCAAATAAGTAAGTGAATAATGATAAGTGAATGGAGTTTTTATATTTTACTTTTAAAATTGCCTGTCTTTAATAAGACGAAGCCTTAAACCTTATGTTATAATTTTGGTTCCAAAAAGCATCATTTCAGTATGAGGAATGAGTATATTCAGCCTTCCTCTTTGTTTTTTTTCTTTCCTGTTTATTTTTATTTGGAAAATTTTCCAACCTGCTTTAAATTTCTAGTATGAATTTTTGTTTCTTAAAAGTTAATTTGTGTGAAATGAGATTCTTCAAAACAGTGAATCCTCATAGTTTTGAGAAATGGTTTTAAGATTTAACGTTCTAAGCAAACCATGACTCTGGTGGACTACACGTTTAATTACACAGTGTTCTCTTTATTAACCACAGGCAGATTAACCTCATTGTGGATTGTCCTTGAGACCTGAGTCCTCAGGGATGGTTTCCGGTGCCCACTCCGGGGAGCCAGTGAAGAGCTGTTCTCTTTCTGCCTTCTCACCAGAGCCCAAGGACAAGCCTGGTCTGGGGGAGGCACTAGCTTGCTTAGAGCAGACAGCTGCCGAGACAGCCTGGGCTGAGGACTGTGCAGCCCCCAGCCTTCCCCAGAGCCCGCCTCTCCCAGGGAGCCTCCTTCCAGCGGAGATTGTCAGTGTCTTCAGGTGCCTGCCCCCTCTTTCTCACTTACCGGGTGACTTATTTCTTGGTCTTTTGCCAGTCAGAAAACAAGGAAGCATCTGGGGAGTTGTGGATTAGGAGTAGAATTTGAGCAATGATGAAGCAATGCAGAAAAATGGCAAGTGGGCACTTGAGGTCGAGGAGGATGAGAGGCACCACGGGCAGGAAGAGCGGAAGTGTGTGCTCTGCTTTATTTGCCATTGTTTCTCTCGTAAATATGTTTTATACATCCAGCAGTTACAATTTTTAAAAAAAAAATTTACTTTTAAAGTTCTCTATTCTTCCCACCTTTCAGGAATTCCTTTCCCAGTAAGTTCACATGTAATTATTTGAAATTCTATATAGGAAAAACATTAAAATACTGTTATAACTGTTTCATATGCTGGGAAAAGATAAAAGTAATCAAATTAGTTTTTTTTTTTTTTTTTGCCAGAAGACTCCTTTTTTAACAGTATTTATTGTTGTAACTCCACCAGCAAACTATGAGTATATTTTAGGCCAGTCAGTTTAGAACAGAGGCCTTGGGCTACACTGCACACTCAGCCTTGGTCACATCTGGTAGCAGCTGGTGCTGTAGATTATTAATATCTTTTATGGCAGGACAGAGTAGTGGTAGGTTTGATATACATGACAAAATAGTATTAAAGCTCAGTATTTTATGCATTTTTAGCATTTAAAAATATTTTGCTTTAGTGTGAGGAAGGTTAGGATGGGCAAGGAAGTGATAAAATAGCTATTGCTATGACATAAAAAAAAACAAAGTTGGGGCATTATTTCTATAAAAAGATAAGCCTCTAAAAGTGCTTAGCAGAAACAGCGTAGTGTTAAAATAGAACAATGATATTAAGGAGAAAATGAAAGGATGTATCAGAAATAAAGTGATAATGCATAGGGGAATTGTATTTTTATGAATTTTATGCCAGTTTACATGTACTATATATGTTAAATAAAAAAGATCATGAAAAATATAGAAAGTGTTTTTTTGATTGTTATTTTCATTTCCTCCTTGGCTGTGGACATGTTCAGCCTCATTCTGTAGTCAGATAACCATGAACTGGTTTGTGACAGATTGCAGTCCTGAATAAATGGGAAGGGTTAAAGGTCCATGACACCACTTAGTCCTCTCCATCAGTGGTGGTATAGGTGTTGAGGTTCCCCATACTCTTCTTATGTTTATGGCATTATACACTAACATTTCCTTTATCATTTCCATGAAGGGACACAATCATTCTTTAAAGCCATATTTTGAGGATAATTCCAGAATTGCTGAAACCTTTTTTTCATACATTAGTTCTAAACCACAGTTTGGTCTCATGACATTTCCTAAATTATAGCTCCTTGTATTTGCTTGATATAAGCATCAACTTAGTTTTTGTTTGTTTGTTTGTTTTGTTTTTAATCTGCTTGGAGGAAAGACAGTTTAGCTTAATTCATGCCTGCATAATATTTTTACACAGTAACACCTTCATTCTCTGACATGTTTGAGGTCAGTTATTCTCAAATATAGTGTGCATCAGAATCACCTGGAGGGCTTGTTAAAACACAGATTGCTGCATCCCACCACAGAGGTTTCTGATTCAGTTGGCCTAAGGTGGTGCTATATGATCTGAATGATTGTGTCCCCAAAATTCATATGTTGAAATCCTAATCCCCAAGGAGATGATATTAGGAGGTGGGACACTTGGGGGTGATCAGGTCATGAGGATGGAGCTCTGATGAATAAGATTAGTGCCCTTATAAAAGAGGCCCAAGAAAACTCCCTTTCCTCCTCCACCATGTGAGATCACAGCTACAAGGTGTAATCTATAAGCTAGGAAGTGGGCTCCCACCAGATGCTGAATCAGCTGGCACCTTGATCTTAGACTTCCACCCTCCAGAACTGTAAGAAATAAATTTCTGTTCTTAATAAGGTACCCAGTTTGTGGTATTTTGTTATAGTAGCCCCAAAGTAGTAAGTCAGGTAGGACCCCCAAATTTGCATTCTAACCAGTTCTCAGATAATGCTGATGATGTTCCTGCAGGAATTGTACTTGAGAAAAGTGGCTCTAATGGATGGGAAGAGACTATCTGGAATCCTGGCCTCTAGAGGGTGCTCCATTCCTGAGAGCACTTATCCCACCAGGACAGGCTAGAGGGTCCCTATTTTGGGAACTGAATTTTACGGAGTCCTTTCTTTGTCTCTTAGGGAGCGTGCTTCAACGGAACTTGCAAGGAGCAAAGAATAGATAAGGTGATTTTTAACCAAGAACAGATAAGGTAATTTTTAACCAGACACTAATACAGCTCACTTGCATTGTGTTTTCTGAATAGGTGGTATGGGTCATTTAAGTATTTTGAACTTGTACACTAGACTGGGCTTAGACCTGTTTCTTTTCAGTTCAGAGATGGAAAAAGAGTGAAATCATTTGAGATCAAATTTACTTTTGTAAAATTACTTTGCCTAAAAGAAAATAGATATATTCAGTGATGTGTGTGGATTTTAAAACTTCATTTTCCACTTTATTACTTTTGTTTGGCTCCAAAAATCCTTAGTCTTCTCCCTCTATTAGGGAGCAGTTAAGGATCAGCTCTGGTTCACAGATCACCTGTTTCTCTCTTCTGCCTTCCCTTTCTCCTTCCCCCAACTAGACCTTTCTAATTTAAATCAGTAAAATTGTTCCCTGTGCAGAAAAAGAGGAGGTGCTTTTGAACTTCATCACATTCTTTTTTTTTTTTTTTTTTTTTTTTTTCCGGTACACGGGCCTCTCACTGTTGTGGCCTCTCCCGTTGCGGAGCACAGGCTTTGGACGCGCAGGCTCAGCGGCCATGGCTCACGGGCCCAGCCGCTCCGCGGCACGTGGGATCTTCCCGGACGGGGGCACGAACCCGTGTCCCCTGCATTGGCAGGCGGACTCTCAATCACTGCGTCACCAGGGAAGCCCTCATTACATTCTTGATTTTTATTTCACAATACTGTATCAGTACAAATACATTTTTACATTCGAAGTTAAAAAGGACATTCAGATATAGAAAAGTCTTGAAAACTCTTTCCTCTTACCTTTCCTCCCATGAGAGAGATTTTAAAATTCTGAATGAATGTGAGAGTTGGAGACTTTTTCTCAAGATTTTGAGTCATTGTAGTGTAATTAAAAGGTAGATTTTTTTTTGCAAAGAAATTAAGATACTATTGATATTGGCTCTGCTTTCAGAGCAATGCTTTCTGTACTTTTAAATCTAACCCAAAATTCT
Source organism: Lagenorhynchus albirostris (assembly GCF_949774975.1). Lineage (NCBI taxonomy): Eukaryota > Metazoa > Chordata > Mammalia > Artiodactyla > Delphinidae > Lagenorhynchus > Lagenorhynchus albirostris. Next base: position 42,211,648 of record NC_083102.1, read on the forward strand.
AATTAAGTAATGAGTTGTCAAAATGACTTTCAAATAAATGGTAACACTATCAAGTATTCTGTTTATGCAGCATGTGCATTTAAATTCAGCATAATATAATTTCATTGATTTTTTAAAAGTAGCTGGACTTTTTTTCCCCTGTATGCAGATTTAATACCTTGAAAGAAAGTTGAATGTAGCAGAATTATGCTCATTCAGTTGTTATGCTGATTGCTTTTAAAGCTTTAGTACTTACCCATTTCTAAAAAAATAGAACTGAAAATAAAAAATGACCATGTCTAAGAAGATTTGGCATCAGGCCATGAAAACTGATTTTTTTAAAATGGTGCCTGAAGGCCAGCTCTTCAGCTCAGCTTTATGGACACAGCTAACATCCCTGGTTCTGCCCCCCTTGGTGATGATGCCCCCTCTGGTCTTCACTCTTGGTATCTGCTTATTAACCAGAGTCCAGATTCAGAGGCCTCCCTCTTGCCCTAGAACATCCTCTTCCTAGGAGCTGCAATTCGGTTATTCACTCCAAATCTATGATGAATTTGGCTTTTTCTAACAAAGACTCTTTATGGCAGTCGTCCTCATACTTGTCTGTACATTGTAAATAATTTGCGAAGCTTTGAAAATACTGAAGCCTTTCCCTCACCTCCACAGATTGAGATTTAATCAGTCTGGGGTGTGTCCTAAGATTTGGAACTTCAAAAAAATGCCCAAGTGACGTTTTAGAACCAGGCCTCTCTGCCTTACATCTGTATGTCCACCCTTTGCATGTCTCTGCCCAATCGAATTAGAAACGGTAAGCAAGTTTCTCTCACACAGTCTCCTTTATTAATAATGATTGACTCTTTCTACTTTATGAATAATGAAATGTAGTGTTGAGTAGACTCTCTAAGGAAAGAATTCTGTGTTTGGTTAGAGATGAGTGCCATGGTGGCTGTGGGCAGCGGGAGAGTGGCAGCATAAGTGTGTATATGTGTGAACCCTGATTTGAGTGACAGTGAGAAATGGGGATATAGCAGCCAACAAACAAAAACCAAAAAGGAATAAAAAGAGACTAATTTAAAAATCACTTTGACAATTTAATATTAGTTGTGCAGAATCAGGTTTCTGTTCTTTGCTGATTTTTTTTTCTTTTTCGTGGAATATGCTTTCTTGATCAGTTTTAATTTCAAGATACAACTCAACTCAAATGTCACCTCCTCTGTGAAGCCTTCCCTGACTGCCTATCCTTTGGCTGAATGAACTGCCCCTACTGTCCACACTCTATAACCCCTAAATTCTGCACATTTAACATGACTTTTTCTACTGCATTGTGTCCTGTCAGACGGGACCTATGTCTTATTCCATTCCGAATCCACAGTGCCTCCTAGCACCGTACCTAGCAAGTGGTAACACTTAATGATTTTTTAAATAAACCATACTTTATTCAACAATGCAGTCAATTCCATTGTAGATGGCACTAAAATTTATTTTTTTAAACTAAAAGAAATGGAAGATTATGTATTCCAACTGTGGAGATGAAATAATAAGGAAACGCAGTATCTCCAGATTAGATTAATATCATATATAGGAAAAAAATGTCCTTGATAAGCAGCTAAACAAAAATGAACCTCACAACATATCCTAGCTAGCTACCTTGATACATTCAGAAATGGCTGGTAACCAAATAACTGCTGGGAAGCAATATGGCAAAGATGGATATGTCTGTCTCCAAAGGAAGGATTCTCTTTGGCCTAGTTTGGGTTGTGTGGCCCAGGATACTATGATGGCCAGTCCTGGGCACATTCACTGCTGGTCAGGAAGCAGGGAACTCTGATTAGGAATTTAGTTCAAGTCTGGGAGGAGGGGATTCCCAAAGGATGGGGAGAGACTCACGTTATCAGTAGATGAGGATGTTAGACAAAACAGATGACAGCAGTCATACAATTAATATTACCATAATTGAGACAACTAAATTAGAATCCTGGATCCATTCTTTACAAACTTTTTAAGGTAAGACATGTTTATTTGAGAATCAGTCTTCTTTTAAAAAGGATATGCCTCCAAGGGTGGTTAAAAACGAGAAGTAGACAAATTCACAAACACAGCAGGAAATTTTAACATACCTGTCTTAGAAATTGATGTAATAAGCAGGCAAAAAGGTCAGTAAGGATATACATGATTTGAGTAATAAAATAATGTTGATGTAATGGTCATATATAGAACAACTACACTGAACAAATGAAAAATACACGTTCTATTCTAATGTGTGGGACGTTTTTAAGAACTGACAAAGCATGAACTCCAGGGAGGCATGAATTTTTTATCTATTTTTTTCACTGATGTAACCTAGAATAGTACCTGGCATATATGTGTGCTCAATATTTGTTGAATGAAAAAAATTGATCCAACGGGGGGCCAAATAATGATTCTTGAAAAAAATTAATGATTAAAACCCCTTAATGTGAAAAATCAATACAAAATTTAAAAAAGTTTTAAATACTCCATGAATCAAAGAAGAATCTTATGATGAAAATTTGAGGAAAAAAATAGAACAATGGTATACTACAAACTACTTGAGGGATATAATTAAAGCAAATCTAGAAATTTGCTTTTTTCCTATTTAGTCTAAAATGCACATATTAAACTAAAAATGAATTCAAATGTCAATGTCAGGAATATAGACAAAGAACAGCGGAATACTCCCTCCCCAAACTGAAGGAAATAAGGAGCAGAACTTGATGAAATAGAAAACAACGATATCAAAGCCAAAGTTGGTTATTTGAAATAATTCATAATTGTGAGAAAATAAGAAGGCATAAAAATTAGGAATGGCAAATTACAGAAGCTGCAGAGAGTAGGTGGAGGAGATGTTATGAAAAACTTTGTCAATAAATTTGAACACTTAGATAAATTGTTAAATTCCTAGAAAAATACAACTAGTCCAAAAAGAAATAGAAATTAGGAATAATCTTATCCCTAGCAAAAAAATTGAATTAATAATATTTTAAGATCTTCCCTCAAAGAAAACAACAAATCCAGAGTTTTGCAGACCTCTTCTACTAAACATTCAAGATACCGATTATATCAATTTTGTACAAACACCCAGAGAATAGGAGATAAGAGAACTCCAGTTTTTTGGCAACTGTAACATTAAGCAACAAGAGCAGAGTTGGATTAATGCAGTATAGGAAAATTACAGGTCTATTACATTCATGAACAAAGATGTAAACAAGAACCAAGAATGAATTGAACATAAGTTGTAAAAATACTAGTTTACCTGAAATTGACCTATATTTTAATCAACATACCGATAGGCTTTTTATAGAGCTTGACAAGCTGAATGTAAAAATTTTATGGATGAATAATCAAGACAAATCTGAAGAAGGACACGAAAGGACATTTTTGCCTGCCATCCAGAAAGGTTTATCACAACAGCAGTAAAAGTATCAGCACAGGGATATGGAAATTGACTAATAGAATAATCGATAGCTCAAAATAAACGTGCATATATTTAATAAATGAAGCTGACAATTGGTTATCTATATGGAAAACAATAAATTGTTTCCCTACCTCACATCATACATAAAAATAAAATTCCAGATAGATGAAGACCTAAGTATGAGAGATAATACTATAAAATCTAGAATACAATGTAGGATAATATCTTTATGTCCTCAAGGAGAATTTCCTCAAAGAAGGACTTCCTAAAATCCCGAAACAATAACTTCTTGTTTTTAATTTTATTTATTTTTGGTTGCATTGGGTCTTCGTTGCTGTGTGCAGGCTTTCTCCAGTTGCGGCGAGCGGGGACTACTCTTGGTTGCGGTGCATAGTCTTCTCATTGCGGTGGCTTCTCTTGCTGCAGAGCATGGGCTCTAGGCGTGTGGGCTTCAGTAGTTGCAACATGTGGGCTCTAGGGTGCGTGGGCTTCAGTATTTGTGGCACACGAGCTTAGTTGCTCCACGGCATGTGGGATCTTCCCGGACCAGGGCTTGAACCCATGTCCCCTGCATTGGCAGGCGGATTCTTAACCACTGCGCTAACAGGGAAGTCCAAAACACTGACTTTAAAGGAAAGGAGCGATCAATTCACTATGTTATGGTTAATAACTTCTATTCACTGAAAGACATGAAGAGAGTGAAGCAAGCCATGATGTGTAGAAGATATATGCAACTTGTCTACCTGACAAAAGATTAGTATACAGAATCAAGAACTCCTACAAAGAGTAAAAATAATGAAAAGAAAAATTGGCCAAAAACATGGCATTTCCTGAAAAAGAAATGCAAATGGCTCATAATCTTTAAAAAAATCCAACCTATTCATAATCAGGGAAATTCAAAATGCAACCACAATGACAACATTTATAACTTGCAACATTGGTTAAAATTTTAATGTACTAGGAAAAGGGTGGGACAACACAAAGTCTTTTTCCTTCCCAGTAGAGGGTAATTATTTTGGAAATAAATGGCATTTCCTGATAAATCTGAGATTATACATACTAAGACCCAACTTCTCCATGCCTTAGATTTATACCCCAGAAAAATTCCTACACGTGCATCAGGATACATGCCTAAGATATTTACTGCCAAGTGTTCATAACAGCAGAAAATAAGGAAATCACTTGCACATGTGTCTGGAGTAAATAGAATGGATAAAGACATTGAAGTATAATCATCCAGCAGTGTCCTATTGAATATGTAAAACTAAAACAGCTGTAGGCAACAACATGGATGACTCCTGGGGAAATATTAAGCCAAAAAACCCCCACTAATTTGCAGAAGAATGCATGTGATGTGAGTTCATTTAGAGAAAGTTCAATAACATGTAAAGTTAAACAACACATTTTTAAGGGATTAAAACATGGTAAAATATGAAGAAAAACAAGTAAATTATAAGTAAAATTATATTAGTGACTGTCTCTCAGAGGATGGAAGGCACAAAGGGGTCTTCAAAGTTGAAGTGTATGTGTTCTTCTTTGAAATGCGGTAGTGGGTACATGGATGTGATTTTACTATAATTATTTATACTTTATGCATATTTTATAATTATTCTTCAACAAATATTCAATATTGAGAAAACAAATAGACACTCTCAGATACTAATACACATGAAAAGAAGAGCCCATCATAGGTGTGGCAGGTTGTTGAGAGAAAATCCTCAATTTCTCTGGCAATCACAATTTGTAAATAATATTTCCCTTGGTGCCTGGCATACCATTGGCCTTCAGTTCAATATGAACGGAACAGAGGGAGAAGGGAAACAGGTGTCTCATTTAAAAGGCCAGCAGCAACAATTTAGGATGATAAAATCTGTTACTGAACTCAGGTCCAGCTGCTCACTGCTCAAAAATCAATACCCCAGATGCAGTTGGTGGTGGAAAGGAAAGTTGCTTTTAATCAGAAAGCCAGCGATCTGGGAAGAAGGCAGACCTATGTCCCCCAAAACCAACTATGAAGATTCTGCTCGGCCATGAAAGTTTTAAAGGGAAAAGGGGAAGGAATCTCAGTTAATCATTGAGATATGGGGTCAGAGGAGTTGCCACCCCACCCCCCACCCATTGTGTGCAGGTTCCTCGTCTTGTGATCTTCCTCTACATGTTATCTTGTTCAAACAGTTTGTTCACACAGTTTGTTCTCAAGATTACTGAAGGTGAAGCTAGGGAAGAGATCTTGTCATCTGTTAATTACTTATTCTTCATTTCTACTTCTTTGATCTACAGAAAGAACCAACAGGCTAGGCAACGTATCGTGTGATCAGAAGATTTGAAAAGTGTGCTAGGGCTGGAGATGAGCAGAGCACGGGAGTGCCTGAAACGAAGTTTAGTTATAATATAGCTTTGCTAAAGTGACAAGGCAGACAGTAACACAATCATAGTAGGGGACTTTAACACCCCACATTCACCAATAGATAGATCATCCAAAATGAAGATAAATAAGGAAACACTAGCTTTAAATGACACATTAAACAAGGTGGACGTAATTGATATTTATAGGACATTCCATCCAAAACCAACAGAATACACTTTCTTCTCAAGTGTTCATGGAACACTCTCCAGGATAGATCATATCTTTGGTCACAAATCAAGCCTTGGTAAATTTAAGAAAATTGAAATTGTTTCAAGTATCTTTTCCGACCACAATGCTATGAGATTAGATATCAAGTACAGGAAAAAACTGTAAAAAATACAAACACATGGAGGCTAAACAATACGCTACTAAATAACCAAGAGATCACTGAAGAAATCAGAGGAAATCAAAAAATTCCTATAAACAAATAACAATGAAAACACAATGACCCAAAACCTATGGGATGCAGCAAAAGCAGTTCGAAGAGGGAAGTTTATAGCAATACAATCCTACCTCAAGAAACAAGAAACATCTCAGATAAACAATCTAACCTTACACCTAAAGCAATTAGAGAAAAAAGAACAAAAAACCCCCCAAAGTTAGCAGAAGGAAAGAAATAATAAAGATCAGATCAGAAATAAATGAAATGAAGGAAACAATAGCAAAGATCAATAAAACTAAAAGCTGGTTCTTTGAGAAGATAAACAAAATTGATAAACCACTAGCCAGACTCATCAAGAAAAAAAGGGAGAAGACTCAAATCAACAGGATAAGAAATGGAAAAGGAGAAGTAACAACTGACCCTGCAGAAATACAAAGAATCGTGAGCATTTACTATAAGCAAATATATGCCAAATGGACAAATTCTTAGAAAAGCACAACCTTCTGAGACTGAACCAGGAAGAAATAGAACATATAAACAGACCAATCACAAGCATTGAAATTGAAACTGTGATTAGAAATCTTCCAACAAACAAAAGCGCAGGACAGATGAATTCTATCAAACATTTAGAGGAGAGCTAACGCCAGTACTGCTCAAACTCTTCCAAAATATAGCAGAGGGAGAACACTCCCAAACTCATTCTACGAGGCCACCATCACCCTGATACCAAAACCAGAAAAAGATGTCACCAAAAAAGAAAACTATAGACCAATATCACTGATGAACATAGATGCAAAAATTCTCAACAAAATACTAGCAAACAGAATACAACAGCAATTAAAAGGATCATACACCATGATCCAGTGGAGTTTATCCCAGGAATGCAAGGATTCTTCAATATACACAAATCAAACAATGTGATACACCACAGTAACAAATTGAAGGATAAAAACCATATGATAATCTTAATAGATGCAGAAAAAGCTTTTGACAGAATTCAACACCAATATATGATAAAAACTCTCCAGGAAGTAGGCATAGAGGGAACTTACCTCAACATTATAAAGGCCATATATGACAAACCCACAGCCAATATCATTCTCAATGTTGAAAAACTGAAACCATTTCTTCTAAAATCAGGAACAAGACAAGAATGCCCACTCTCACCACTGTTATTCAACATAGTTTTGGAAGTTTTAGCCACAGCAATCAGAGAAGCAAAAGAAATAAAGGGAATCCAAATCGGACAAGAAGAAGTAAAGCTGTCACTGTTTGCAGATGACATGATACTATACACAGAGAATCCTAAAGATGCCATCAGAAAAATACTAGAGCTAATCAATGAACTTGGTAAAGTAGCAGGATACAAAATTAATGCACAGAAATCTCCTGCATTCCTATACACTAATGATGAAAAATCTGAAAGAGAAATGAAGGAAACACCTCCATTTACCATTGCAACAAAAAGAATAAAATACCTAGGAATAAACCTACCTAAGGAGACAAAAGACCTGTATGCAGAAAATTATAAGACACTGATGAAAGAAATTAAAGATGATACAGACAGATGGAGAGATATACCATGTTCTTGGATTGGAAGAATCAATATTGTGAAAATGACTATACTACCCAAAGTTATCTACAGATTCATTGCAATCCCTATCAAACTACGAATGGCATTTTTCACAGAACTAGAACAAAAATTTTACAATTTGTATGGAAACACAAAAGACCCTGAATAGCCAAAGCAGTTTTGAGAAAGAAAAATGGAGCTGGAGGAATCAGGCTCCCTGACTTCAGACTATACTACAAAGCTACAGTAATCAAGACAGTATGGTACTGGCACAAAAACAGAAATATAGATCAATGGAACAGGATAGAAAGCCCAGAGATAAACCCACACACCTATGGTCACCTTATCTTTGATAAAGGAGGCAAGAATATACAGTGGAGAAAAGACAGCCTCTTCAATAAGTGGTGCTGGGAAAATTGGACAGCTACATGTAAAAGAATGAAATTAGAACACAATACACAAAAATAAACACCATACACAAAAATAAACTCAAAATGGATTAAAGACTTAAATGTAAGGCCAGATACTATAAAACTCTTAGAGGTAAACATAGGAAGAACACTCTTTGACATAAATTACAGCGAGATCCTTTTTGACCCATCTCCTAGAGAAATGGAAATAAAAATAAATAAATGGAACCTAATGAAACTTAAAAGCTTTTGCACAGCAAAGGAAACAAGACAAAACAGACAACCCTCAGAATGGGAGAAAATATTTGCAAACGAAGCTAATGACAAAGGATTAATCTCCAAAATATACAAGCAGCTTATTCAGCTCAATATCAAAAATACAAACACCCGATCCAAAAATGGGCAGAAGATTTAAGTAGACATTTCTCCAAAGAAGATATACAGATTGCCAACAAACACATGAAAGGATGCTCAACATCACTAATCATTAGAGAAATGCCAATCAAAATTACAATGTATCACCTCACACCAGTCAGAATGGCCATTAATGGCCAAAAATCTACAAACAATAAGTGCTGGAGAGGGTGTGGAGAAAAGGGAACCCTCTTGCACTGTTGGTGGGAATGTAAATTGATACAGCCACTATGGAGAACAGCATGGAGGTTCCTTAAAAAACTAAAAATAGAACTACCATATGACCCAGCAATCCCACTACTGGGCATATACCCTGAGAAAACCATAATTCAAGAAGAGTCATGTACCACAATGGTCATTGCAGCACTATTTACACTAGCCAGGACATGGAAGCAACCTAAGTGTCCATTGACAGACGAATGGATAAAGAAGATGTGGCACATATATACAATGGAATATTGCTCAGCCATATAAAGAAACCAAATTGAGTTATTTGTAGTGAGGTGGATGGACCTAGAGTCTGTCATACAGAGTGAAGTAAGTCAGAAAGAGAAAAATACCGTATGCTAACACATATATATGGAATCTAAAAAAAAAAAGAAAAAAGACATAGAGAATGGATTTGAGGACATGGGGAGGGGGAGGGGGAAGCTGGGATGAAGTGAGCGAGCGGCCTTGACATATATACACTACCAAATGTAAAATAGATAGCCAGTGGGAAGCAGCCACCATAGCACAGGAAGATCAGCTTGGTGCTTTGTGACCACCTAGTGCGGTGGGATAAGGAGGACGGGAGGGAGACGCAAGAGGGAGGGGATGCGAGGATATATGTATACATATAGCTGATTCACTTTGTTATAAAGCAGAAACTAACACAACATTGTAAAGCAGTTATACTCCAATAAGGATGTTTTGAAAAATCATATAAAAAAAAATGACAAAGCAAAGGGGGTTTCCTGCTGAGGGTGGTTACAGTACCTGTAAAACAACTGAATCAGACAGTGGGTCTGTGACTCTACTGTCCTAATCCTTAACTGCTTAAGCCTGCTTTTTTTTGAATCAGGGAGGCGTGGGAGATTTCAGCTTATCTACAAACAAGAAACAGGAGACATGGAGCGGTCTTTGTATTGTACTTGGGGGGGCTGGGGGCACAAGGTTCTGCTGGGTTCCAAAACCACAGGCTGTTAGAAGAAAGTGTTTGCTGGCAAGGTTGAAGTTGACATCTTTTTATAAATGGAGAAGCTGAGGCTGTGAGAGGGGAAGTGACTTGCCCCAGTTGGGGCTAGTACTCAGTAGTAAAGCTGAAATTAGAAAGTTGCTCCCCAGGGCCTAGCCCGAGGCACCCCATTCACCTTGGTGTGGTAGGAAGAACACAGCCTCGGCCTTGGGAACACAGTTAATGGGGTTGGAATCCAGACTCTGACACTTAGCTCTACAAGCACCGAGTCAGTTACCTCTGGAAAGCCCAATTTCCCCCTGGGTAAAGTGGGGATAAGAAATAATGCCAGTCTCACATGGCTGTTATGTAGATTACATGAGGTATTGTATGTAAAAGTTTTGCAGTCAAAGTGTAATAAATGCCCGTTCCCTCCTTTGCCTCCTACCCATGATGGCAGTGGATAAGGAGGCTGAAATGATGTGGCCTCATCAGCCTCCCCACACCCAGGCAGGAAGGCACCACACTGGAGAGTGAAAGAGACTCCTGTGTGCACTGGCACACACAAGGGCACATTGGGGTTTCTAGTTAAGTGTGTCTTCGTGCCCCTTGCTTCGTGTTTTTGATACTCATACAGAATTTATTTCTGGTTCCAGGTGACTAAACATTCACTTTGCATTTGTGCAAATGATTATTGTGGTTCCCTGTTTACTCCAGACACAAAGACCTTTTTTTAGCACCAAAAGATCCCTATGGTAACAGAAGAATCATGCTGAGCAAAGATTTCTGCCAAGAATCAATTTCCTGAAGTCAGGAGGCCTTATCATTCATAGTCTGTGTGCAAAGCTTTTTTTTTTTTTTTAATGCACGATAGCCTCCTTTATTGATTTCTCCCTTCACCCAGCCTCCCATTGCTTGCTGTTTCCCCCTGACTTGGAATCTTACCCTGGGTGGTAAAGAATTGGCGAGACACTCCCTACCCAAGGAGGTGCTATGCAAAAGCCAACTCACCCCAGCGCTGGGACCTTTTAGCTTGGCCGGGAGCACAGGTGTGGCAGGCTGGGGGGCTTTGTGGTGCCCCCAGAGGGCCACTGGGAGGTTGGCTGAAGGTCCTCCGGAAGTGTTTACTTGAGGCAGATCTGGGTCACGTTTTAGCTATGTGATCTCAGGCAAACTAATTAACTTCTGAGTATCTGGAGAATATTCTCCATGACAGAAATTGTAGGATTTAGTTTCATTTTTTGTTACAGTTTAACGTGCATATGTTGAGTACCTGCTGTATGCCAGGCACTGGGAAATCATCATAGAATAAATAAGTAACACTCCCTGCTGTCAAGGAGAGCCAGAATTAAGTTCAGGGACGTGCAAGTTTTATCCCAAGCACACTGGTTAGGAGCACATGTGCTGCTGAGGGTCAGATCAGGGCATGCAGCCTGGCTTTGCCATTCTCTGGAAAAGGCTAAGGGATCTTAGGCAACACATTAACCTTTGTAAATTTCTGTTTTCAAGTCCGTAAAGTAGGAATAATGATTCTTCATAGCCTGGGTGTGAGGTTTAAATGAGATCTAATTTTTGTGACCAAGTTACTGCCAGCTCTCTGTGCTCAGTCTTCCATTTAACATAAGAATAAAAATGATCTAGGGATCTCTTCCCACCTGCTGCTGTTTCACCTCGCTGGCCTGTCAATCACACCAACACCTTCTTTCATCTTCTTTCCTATCACTGTTCTTTCCTCCTCACCCTGAACTCAGCAGGCAGCTCTTTTCCTTTAAGCCCCTGGACACGGCTGGCCAGACACCAGAGCCACTACATCACACACTTGCCCTGAGGTCTGGGGTGAAAGGAGGGCCTGGGTGGTGGTGCTGCCATTGTGCTCCCATTAAGACCTCGGGAAATGTTTCACTGGCTAGGCTTCCTCCCTTGGCCCAGCCCTCTGCCGGGCTGCTGGATGCTGTTCTTGCTCTGTTTCACTCTCCTTCCTCCTCTGGTCAACAGCCCCCCACTTCCAGCCACTAGTGAGCCCCCTCTGGTCAAATCGTAAGTTCCCCTTCATTGCGCAGAGCAATTTATCTCCTCCTTGCCTAACCCTTTTTTAAAAAAATTGCGGTAAGAACACTTAACATGAGATCTGCCTTCCTAACAAATTTTAAGAGTACAATAGAGTATTGTTAACAGTAGGCACAATGTTGTACAGCAGTTCTCTAGAACTTTTTCATCTTGGTTAAGTGAAACTTATACGTGTTGGTTAGTAATTCCCCATCTTCCCCTCCCACAAGCCCATGGCAACCACCATTCTGTTCTTTGCTTCTATGAGTTTGACTATTTTAGATACCTGATATAAGTAGAATCATGCAGTATTGGGCCTGTGACTGGTTTATTTCACTTAGCATAATGTCTTCAAGGTCCATCCATGTTGTCACATATAGCACGATTTCCTCCTTTTTAAAAAGGCCGAATAATATTCCATGGTATGTATATACCACATTTTCTAAATCCATTCATTTGTTGATAGACATTTAGGTTGTTTCCACAAGTTGGTTATTATGAACGCAGTGAACATGGCAGTGCTAATATCTCTTTGAGATCCTGATTTCAATTCTTTTCTCTCTAACCTTCTTATCTAGGTTATCTATTCCCAGGGGGCTTCTCATTCATAACCAAACATTTCTGTTAGGTTATTTTTCCCAACCAGAGGATCAGGAATCTCTTTGAAAAGAATTCCCTATCAAGCTTAAATAGCAGACACCTTAAAAACTTTCTTCCTCTGGGACTTCCTTGGTGGTGCAGTAGTTAAGAATCCGCCTGCCAGTGCAGGGCACATAGGTTCGATCCCTGGTCCGGGAAGATCCCACATGCTGCAGAGCAACTAAGCCTGTGCGCCACAACTACTGAGCCCACGTGCCACAACTACTGAAGCCTACATGCCCCTGAGCCCATGCTCTGAAATAAGAGAAGCCACCACAATGAGAAGCCCACACAGTGCAAAGAATAGTAGCCCCTGCTCGCCGCAATTAGAGAAAGCCCATGAGCAACAACGAAGACCTGATGCAGCCAAAAATAAATAAATAAAATAAAATAAATTATAAACAAAAAAATTCTCCCTCCGTTTCCCTTCCCTTAATCATAGTGCTGAGCACAGATGAGCAAATCAGGGTGGAACTGATCACTAACCATTCTTTTTTTTTTTTTTTTTTTTTTTTTTTTTTTGCGGTACATGGGCCTCTCACTGTTGTAGCCTCTCCCTTTGTGGAGCACAGGCTCCGGACGCGCAGGCTCAGCGGCCATGGCTCACGGGCCTAGCCGCTCTGCGGCACGTGGGATCTTCCCAGACCGGGGCATGAACCTGTGTCCCCTGCGTCGGCAGGCGCACTCTCAACCACTACACCATCAGGGAAGCCCTAACCATTCTTAATACTGTAAACCTCTGAGGTTTTCTTTTTGTGCTTTTCCTCCCAGATGTCTCCCCAACCCCCCCAGAATAATTTTTTGCTGTTCCTCTTTGCTGTTCATTGAGAGTAGGAATAATTCATCCAAACATAAGGAGAGAAAAAAAAGCTTTGTGGGGGAAGGGAGGAGAAAATCAATCTCCTGTCAAAATAGTCTGGCTCCCACATCTGCCCCTTTCACTCAGCCTTTGCTTAAAGTGGGCCTGGCTGGTTGAGATGGATGGGCCGGGAGCTCTGCTCAGCACAGCATCTGTCACTCCCTGCAGAGCTAGGGATGCCTTCTGAGATGAACAGGAAAATGACTAAGTGATGACAGAGAAATGGCTGCTAATTCCAAGTAGAATTGCCACCTTGGAGAACGCACCAGCATTGCCTTTTCACATGGTATTTTCACATCGACCTTGCACTCCCTGCAGAGGCTTATGATCTGAAATTTTGATTCCTAACCAAATGCCCAGGCATCCACTGACTCCTAGAGTTGTAGAGTTTTATGCTGGGAAAAATCCTTTTGCGTGAAAGGCAAAGTTATAAGCTGTGAAATTGGTTTTGGAGGTGTTACCGAACCAAACCTGGGTCCACTTGCTGGCATAATACAGCCAACCTACTGACACTGGGTTGTGGTGAAAGAAAGTGCAGCATTTATCCTAAGGTGCCAGATGTGAAGTCCAGGACAACTCATGCTCAAAAGACCCGAGCTCCTCGAGGGGTTTCAGGGAGGTATTTTTAAAGGCAAAGTGAGGGAGGCGAGTTGCAGGGTATGTGATTAGCTTGCGCACAGTTATCTAATTGGTTGGTGGTGAGGTAACGGTGGTGTCACAGGGGTTAGGTTCTCAGTCCTCAGGTACCAGTAGGCCTGGGGCCTATGTGCTCCCTGATTTTCAAGTGGTTTACTTCTTCCACGTGGCAGAGGTTTTAGCATCTGTAAAACAACTCAGGAAATGTGCATCAGATACTGTTATCTAGGTACTTCAGAGAGGAACTAAAGCAGAGGATATGGGGGAGGGGTCTGTCCCAGGCCCCATAGGATCCTGCTTGGTTATAGAAGGATAGGAAGTTCCTAAGGAAAGTTTCAAGAATTCCAAGATTTCTGAGTGAATGCTGAGGAAAGAACACTGGACTTATTCTGGAAGACTTAAGTGTTAGTTTCCACTTTGACACTAACATTATGTGTGTTATTGGGCAAATTACTTCTCTGAACTTTTTCTCACCTATAAAATGAGGATGTTGAATGGGAACAATAATTTTCAAATTGTGTTCCTAGGGTCCTATGTGTCCATAAGTTGGGGAAATGCTGGAATAAATGACTTAGAATACTTCAGTAATAACCTTCTCAGAACCTTTAATATGCCAATATGCACAATGACTTTCCAGGACAAGGATAACCTGCAAGTTCTCATAAGCAATTTAAAGCCCTTTAGTGGAGGAGGTGGCAATCAAGCCACTTATGACTTTATTGGTACTAAATGAAACTTGTTCTGGACATTTAGTTACACAGTTCAGGAAGGTGGAGAGAAGCTAGAGGAGTGTAAAGAAGAGCAGCACCAGTCCTGAAGGTAAAGAAAGTGAGTCCCATGAGAATAAAAATCAATAGAAATGAGAATGTGAAGTTAGAAGGAGAGCTGGATAAAAGGCAAGTTGACTGGTATTCACTTATATGAAGGGCTTTAATGAAGAGTTGGAGGTCATGGAGGACCAATTAAAGGTAGAATGACTTGAAATTTAAATAATAAGAAAAAAAATCTTACATGTTTGCTCAGTTCCATGTTTGCTCTTCATGCCTTTGTGTAGCTCAGGATTTCCACCTGGTATCATTTTCCTTCTACAGGAAGGACTTCCTTCACACTTCCTGTGGTGCAGGTCTGCTGGTGAGGTATTCTTTCAGCTTCTGTATGACCGAAATGGTCTTATTTTTCCTTTGTTTTGAAATATAGTTTTACAGAGTGAAGAATTCTAGGTAGACAGTTTTTTCTTTCAGTACTTTAAAGATGTTGCTCCACCGTCTTCCTGCTTTCACCATCTCCCAGAAGAAATCTGCTGTAATTCTTATTGTTATTCCTCCATATGTAATATGTCAGAATTCTCTGGTTGCTTTTAAAATTTGCCCTTTCTCACTTGCTTCTTAGCAATTTGATTGGGATGGGTCTTGGTATAGTTTTCTTCATGTTTCTTGACCTTGGGCTTCATTGAGCTTTCTTCGATCCATGGGTTTATAGTAGTCATCAAATTTGGAAAATTTTAAGCCATTAGTTCTTCAAATAAATTTTCTGTCCATACCCCTTTCTCTGTTGTCTCTTTTGGAGACTCCAGCTACTTACATTTTAGGCTGCCTGTAATTGTCCTGCAGCTTACCGATTTTTTTTGGGAGGTGGGGGGCAGGAGGGAGGGATTCTTTTTACTCTCTGTGTTTCATTTCAGATGGTTTCTATTGCTGTGCCTTTAAGTTCACTAATCTTCCTCCCTGAAATGTCTAATCTGCTGTGAATACCATTCAGTGTACTTTACATCTTAGACATAATAGTTTTCATGCCCTGAATTTCTATGTGGGTCTTTAAAAAATATTTCCATGTCTCTCCAGAACTTTTGAGCATATTGGGTAAAATACATTTTAATAAATGATTTAATGTCCTTCTCCGCTTGTTCTACTATCTATGTTAGTTTAGGGTCAGTTTCTATTGATAGATTAATCTTCTCATCATGGGTCATGATTTCTTGCTTCTTTGCATATCTGAAGATCTTTGATTATGCCAAACATTGTGAATTTCATCCCGTTTGGTGCTGATTATTTTTATATTCCTATAAATATCCTTGAACTTTGTTCTGTGATGCAATTAAGTTACTTTGAAACAGATCTTATATGTCTTGCTTTTATGATTTTTTTAGGTGGGTTCAGAGCTGTGCTCAGTCTAGGACCATTTATTTTCTACTACACGATTTTCCTGGGTACTCTACCCAATGTGTATGAATTATGTGTTTTTCTCTCTGGCTGGTAGAAACAGTCACTATTCACAGTCCTGTGTGAGCACTGGGCACTGTTCTCTAATCCTTCAAGATGGTTTGCCCCCAGCATTGGGTAGTTTCCTTAAGTGTCTATGCTTATCAGTACTGTGCTGAATACCCAGGGAACCTCTACAGATCACCATCTGAGCAATTCTCTCCCTTTTGGTACTCTGTCTTGCAAGCTCAAGCTCCCTTCACCTCCCCAGACTCTCAGTTCAGGGAGTCCATGATCCTCTTTCTGGCTTCCCCCTTCACAGGCTGCAGACTGTAAACTCTCTCAAGGCTGTAATCTGAGGCAATTCTAGGGCTCACCTCATTAGTTAGCTATCTCTGGGATCACTGTCCGTCATTGCCTAATATCCAGTGACTTAAAAATCTTTTTTTCATATATTATGTCCTTGTTGCTATTTCAGTAGGAGAGTAAATCCAGTTCCTTTCACTCTATCTCAGGTAGAAGCAAAAGTCTTTAACTTAAAATTGTAGCAGAAAGTTTAAGTTCAACATAAGCAAATGTTTTTTTCTCTGACTATTAGGAAAAAAATCATAGAGATAGGAGACTCAGGGATATTTTGGAGTCCTCGTCTTGGAGGCCTTAATAAAGGGGACAGAATGTGAAGGCAATCTGACTGTGACATCTGTCACCCCACTGATCACGAGGGTTGATTTGGCTGATCTGGCTGGCTAGGCAGGTGTCCCCTTCCTCCCTCACTGCTCCACAAGCATCCCTCCCAAAGCTGCACACTTAGTTGAAGAGGACAACCTTCACTTATAGAGGAGAACCAGCCTTTAGTCAAGGCTACATGAGTAGCTGCACTCCCCTGCTAGAACTTCCAATCAAGCTCTCCAGGTCCATCTGCAGGAAAACGTAGGGTAGCCAAGCTTCCAAGATTGCAGACACATCCAAATGTGGTGCTGCATGTGGCAGTCTGCCTTTCTTTAAAAAATAAAATAAATGCAATAAAGTGGACAAATGGCATTAGTAATTAAGATTTCTGTCTGATGTATGTGACAGAAAATAAATTCCAACCTTCAGCAAAAAAGGTCATTTATTGGCTTACTACTTTTCCGGGAAGTCCGAGGAGTTGGACCAAGCACATCTGTCATTCAAGATATGAATGGCCATTCTAGATCCACACCTTTCCTTCACTCGAGGGCCAACACAGAGAGAATAATCCTCCACCCAGCAGAAGTAATCTGAATGGCCATTTAAGTCATGTGAACACTGCCAGATTAATTATTGTTTCTAAAGAAATGATTTAAATTACTCTCTGGTTGTTTAGTTTGGATCTTGTTTCTCAGCATCTCCACACTCCCCTCCAACCCTACCCATCCCCATGATTGACAGTTTTATTAGAATTACATGCAGTGGGGGAGGGAGGGAGTGGGTAGTCAAAATTTTACCCATGAAACATGGGAGAGCTATATGAGATGATCTTACAAGATTTCCACCTACTCTAAAAAGTCATGATTGTAAGGATCAAAATTAATATAGAAAGGTTTTGAAAAATATCAATTATAGGGCTTAAGACAACACACAGTAAATTGATTCCCTTCTTAGGAAGCATTTCTTAAGGTTTTATTTTTCTGAATTTTTTTAATTGACATATAGTTGATTTACAATGTTGTGTTGATTTCTGCTGTACAGCAAAGTCACTCAGTTATACACATATATACATTCTTTTTTATATTCTTTTCCATTGTGGTTTATCACAGGATATTGAATATAGTTCCCTGTGCCATACAGTAGGACCTTGTTGTTTATCCTGTTTTTCTGATTTTTTAAAGTAATGCGTGCTTATAACTGAAAATTTGCAAAATTGAGAAAATCTCACTGCTCAAAGAAGACCCCTGATAGCATTTCAGCATATATCCAAATTGTTAAAGAACTTGATTGATTTGAATTAAAAGAAGGCATACCTGAATAAAGTCTGTTGCTACGTCTCTTGATATTTCATGCTTACAGAACAAGTTGAATACCAAATCTTGGCATTTATGCTCCTAGTAACAGTGAGCAGATTTTTCAATTAATTATGGCATGTATGCACTTTTGAAAGTCTTACTCCTTTAATCACTTACTACTTGCTGCTCTACATTGTGCGGATATTCAATAAAAATGCACACTATTAATGTCCAGTCACTGCTGCTCTATCCTGCATTACAAAACTTCACTGTGATACACAGCTTATCTTGACATATTTCTGAAAGGTCTTTATATAAATAGCAATGGTGAGGTATGGGTTGGATGGAAGCCATGGTTACTTTTGTGCTCTTTCTACTCATTCATTCCTGCATTCATCATTCATTTACTCATTTATTCAACAACTTTTTATTGAATTCCTACTATATTCCAGGCACTTACAGGGTAGAAGAGAAATAAATGTGAACAAAACACACATGGTTCCTTTCCTCTCATAGTTGGAAGTTTAATGGGAGATATGGAAAAAAATAAACAAGTCAATGAAATAATTACAAACTGTGATAAGCGCTATAAAGGAAGCAAACAGTGTTGAGATTTATAAAATTTAGACCAGACAAGATTCTTTTCTCTTCAAACCATCCATAGCTCTGCATTGCTTATATAATGCAGCCCAACTCCTCAGCATGACATTCCAGGTTCTTTATAATATGGCCCCTACCTGATATTCCCAGCTTCCTTTGCCCCCAACACTCAGACACATGTATATATTCAGCACTCCCTGGACATGTATGTAATGCCAAGGAGCTCAGATTTTGACTTGCTGATGCTGGTACCTTGGAGTAGTTCCAAGTGAGGCAGTGACACAAGCTCAGACAATGTATACTTTGGATGGTAACCGCAGAGTGGAGTGTGCAGGAGGACCTGGTCAGGTGGATGCATGAGGATCTTTTAGGAACCATCAGCAGGGCTTCAGCAACAGGATGGCATAACCTGAAGTGTCAGTGGGAGTGATGGATCTGCAAGACACTGAAGTGATCCATTCTCTAGGACCTGGCTGTGAGGGCCAGGAGAAGGAGATAGCAAATGACTCCCAGCCTCCTGGCCTTGAAGGGTTTGGCGAGCTGCCAGCTGAGGCACTAAAAGTAGCAGTAAAATGGTGTTAAGGTAGTAATACTACTTTAATCAACATATAGATTCTTCCAGAGAAACTCAGAAATAATTTCTTCCTCTGGGGCTCATCAGAGTCTTACAAAAAAAGTACCCAGACTTCTTGCCGGTGGTATTCTGACATCAGAAGACATGGCAAGAAACGTAATTTCATAAGCCTCTAACCTGGGGTCTCACAGGGGTGGTCTATAGTCTGAATCTGTCTTACAGACCAATGAGCTGTCTTTTTAAAACATAGGAAGTTCCCCCCTGAAATTTCTGATTTCCAGCTTCTCTTAATTAAAAATGAGATCTGCTAAAATGTTCATAACACCGATTGGCTGGAACTGAGGGGTGACTCTCTCTTTCCAAAGACGTCTGCCCCTCAAGTTCACCAGGGGCCCCACCGCTCCCTAATGTCCATCTGGACAGCAGATTGAGAAGTCCTCCGTGACTGTTCTGTATAAGGGCTCTTGTGCAGTGCTTGCAGGGACACGTGTGAGACCATGCGGCACACAGGTGAGGTCATAAACACAGTCATCCTTCTCTGGTTCAGAAGGCTTGGATCTTCCCCCACACCTCCCCTGCAGGTGCCTGGTCCTGGAGTGCCCCACGCCGTGGCTGCTCTCCCCACTCCTGAGTCTCTCCCCCAGCAGCATGTGCCCTGATGGGGTCAAACCCAACACTCTGCCCTGTAGCAAGGAGTCCTGCAGGTGAACTGCAGCCTATCTATTATTTAAGCGCTGTTGGCAATAACACTTTCCGTGATATTAATAGGAACAATTATAAAGCACTTAGTCTAGATATATGACTCCTTCAGTGCACCTCAGGGTAGACATTATTATTCCCAGGCTACAGATGTGGAAACAGAGGTACAGAGAAGTACCTCGCATAGGGTTACACCATGGGTGATTAGGGAGAGAGGAGAATCTAGGTTAAATCCTTAGCACCTACCCTTGAAAAATTTCTTGACAGATTATGTATTTTTAAATAAAAATTATTCTTCTTACATCTGTTTTTTTTAAACCTTAGTATTATGCATGTTTGGAATTATCTTTAAACAGCCCCATCTATCTGGAATTGCTGATTAACTCTACATAGTGGGCCATATGCTTTCCTGTCCTGCCTCTTTGTGCACGTGTTTCTCCTGCTTGGGTTGTGGTCCCCTCCTCCTCCTCCTCTTCGCCCATGTGAATCTCTGCTCTGGAAGCTTCCAGTAGCAATTTGCATATGCCTCTTTAAAAATTTTTTTTAATTAATTTTTTTTTTTACTGAAGTATAGTTGATTCACAATGTTGTGTTCTTTCAGGTGTACAGCAAAGTGATTCAGATATATATATACATATATGATCTCTCTCTCTCTCTCTCTCTCTCTCTCTCTCTCTATATATATATATATATATATATATGTATATGTTCTTTTTCAGATTCTTTTCCCTTGTAGGTTATTACAAAATATTGGGTATAGTTCCCTGTGCTGTATAGTAGGTCCTTATTGGTTATCTATTTTATGTACAGTAGTGTGTATATGTTAATCCCAACCTCATAATTTATCCCTCCCTCCCCCCACCACCTTTCCCCTTTGGTAACCATGAGTTTGTTTTCTATGTCTGTGGGTCTATTTCTGTTTTGCATATCAGTTAATTTGTATCATTTGTTTTAGATTCCACATATAAGCAGTATCATATGATATTTGTCTCTCTCTGTCTGACTTACTTCACTTTGTATGCTAATCTCCAGGTCCATCCATGTTGCTGCATATGCTTCTTATAGGTGGCATGGACACATTTTCTGAGGCAGTCTTGATTTCAAATATTTGGTCCTATTGTTATACTTTCTCACAGCTTGTGTCCAGACCATGGATTCTTGTTTCAAAATATATGACCATGGTGTATGTACAGTCCTTTTAATCTCTGCTGAGAGTTTGGGTTTTTTTAATTGCACATGAGTCTCCCTTATGAGACAATGAGGTCCTAAGAGCAGAAATCACATCTTACTCATGTTCATGCTGCAGCCCAGCTTAAATGATAAAGAGCATTGCATGGAGTGGGCAGAGTTTGTCTTGCATCCATTTAGATATCAGTTCTCTTTACTTAATAGCATGTTCAGATTCCTTTTTCTCTGTCACCATTAAACCAGCTTGGTTGAAATGATAGAAACTTACTCTGAGGCATCAGAGACTAATGCCGATTTTGTGTGGTACTTAATATTCAATTGGCATCAAAGACCTCATCCAGAAGCATCCACATAGAAAAGGTCAGTGACTAGAATCCCATGTGTGTGAGGGCAAGTGCATATTAAAATGGACAACCATGGTGAGTTCAGAGCAGAGGTACTGAACCAGGGGTGATTTTCCCCCTTTCTTTCCCCCTCAAAGCAATGTCTGAAGACATTCTTGGTTGTTGTAACTTGGGGAGGGACCTTCTACTGACATCTAGTGGGTAGAGGTGAGGGATCCTACAAAATATCCCACAGTTCACAAGACAGCCCCACAACACAGAATTTTCCAGCCCAAAATGTCAGTAGCTCTGAAGTTGAGAAACTCAGGTTGAGAGGGTTTCCTATTGCTACTGTAACAAATTTCCACAAACACCGTGGCTTAAAACAACACACATTTATTATATTATAGTTCTGGAGGTCAGAAATCTGAATGGGTCTCACTGGGCTAAAATCAAGGTGTCAGCAGGGCTATGTTCCTTCTGGAGGTTCTAAGGGAGAAAACATGTCCTTGCCTTTTCCAGCTTCTAGAGGCCACTCACATTTCGTAACTTGTTCCTCCTGCCCTCTTTCTTCAGCAGTGTCAGGCCAAGTTCTCAGGTGCCATGCCTCGGGTTCTCCCTCTGCTGCCTCCCTCTTTCACTTAAGGACGCCTGTGATTACGATGGGTCTATCCAGATAAGCCGCAATAATCTCCCTCTTTTCAGGTCATCTGATTAGCAACCTTAATTCCACCTGTAACCTTAATTCCTCTTTGCCCTGGAACCTTACATACTCATAGGTTTGGAAATTAGGACGTGCGTATCTTTGGGGGCCATTATTCTGCCTACCACAGAGGTCTGTCCATGTCCTACAAGTATTGGCCACAACACAATCCTAAATCAAATGCATTTACTGGCTTTATCAAGACCAATTTTCAAGTCATTTAAGTAATGCCCAAATACCATGATATGATTTTAAAATAATTACGTGTGGACGGCTCAAGATATGTAATTGATTTCATTCCCCTTCAATTATAGTTACTTGCTGATCGAGGCCTACCATATGACCTCCTATGGCATTATTTCCTGAGCTGTAGGACTTGTTAAGGGCTCTGGGCTCAACTACACTGGCCTCCCAGTGTCAATACCTGGTAGGAGGTTTACACACAAGCTTCAATAGCCAAACGGAAATCAAGGTGCCTTTTCGTTAAGTGCCAGATGCCACAACTCTCAGTGTAAAGATAGGAATCCAAGAGAGGCTTCACTCCCCTTCCCTGAAGATGTAAGACCTCAGCCTAAATTTCCCACCCAGTTACAGGCACAGTGGAGGTGGAAGAGAAGGAACTCTGGCTGGGCCTGCCGAGAGACTGAGGCCCCGCCCAGGTCTGCCTGCCAAAGGACCCATCACTGTCTGCTCCCTTAGATCAACTTAGAAAATTAGGTTAAAAAAAAAGCTAACATGAGCTTAGGTAGATATTGGAGAGTTAGATTACCCTTAGGAGGCGTGTTGGAATTTGGGGGCCTTCAGCAAAAGGATTGAGGTTACCAGTGGCGGTACAGAATGGGCGGTGGAGAGAGTACTGGTATTGGAATCAGAAGGTTCTGTGCTCTGGTGCTGGCTCACCTCCGCCTGGGAAGGCTGCCTTAGATAGCTTTCCAGGATCTAAGCCACTGTCCTGCCCCCTGCTGTCCTACAGCGTGGTGTTCCAGCCCCCTTCAAGCAGGGCAGGTGCATGCAAATTACTATTCCCTGCAGAAAATGCACCTGCAGATCGGTGGTCATTATTTTAGGATCACAGTAGGAACATTGCTCTGATTCCAGGCACTCTCCAGCTTTTGATAGTAAGGCCTGAGTACCTGGCATGTCACAGAGGCTGTGGTGCTATTGTTTCCTGGGTTGCCATGTGAGCCCAGAGGAATATTCTCTTGGGAGCCAGTAATATGATTTATTCGAAAGAAAGTCTATAATGAACATGTGCTTCAAATGAAAGAATCAGGATGGTACTGCCAGGGTTCGGCCAGTTACGCTCATGCTCTGCAGGGTGGTAGCTTGAAATTGCTTTTATTAAGGGAATGGAACACAGAGTGGAGAAATGGAGCCTGCTGGCAGCCAGAGGTCTCCTAGCTCTTCACTTTCGATTTGCAAGCATCTGGGATGCCAGCTACGATTGGCAGGGTGCTGGTGCTGGCCTGGCAGGCTGACTGGGCCTGGAGAAGTGCCTTCCCTGCATCCCACAGTCTGCCTGAACTTGCTTTCCCTGGCTCTCTTTCCTCTCTCTGGGTGAGAGTCAGGAAAGAAGAACAGACCCCATTGTCCCCACAGTGCCAGGGTGAGGCAGGTCACGCTTTAGTTAAGAGACCTGGTGACAGGTGGAATGGCTGTGTCCCACTGGCGCTAACATACACAATGCTGTCAACCTGGAGGATTCCAACAGGCTCTGGGTGGACACTGGCCTCACCATCTAGGTGGATGACCTTGTTGGCAACATAAAAAGCATTTTACCAAGTGAGTGAGTGACCCAGAGATGGCCTGGGGACCGCAGAAGGTACGGATGTTGCCATTTGCAGCATATCTTGGCCCATGAAGTTTTGGAAAATGTCCAAAGCCCCCATGTGCTCCCATCAACCCTCCCTGCACTGTATGGAGGTGTATTCATCCCCTACAGCCACTGCAACAAATTAAATCAGATTTAGTGGCTTAAAACAACACACATCTATTCTTTTACAGTTCTGAAAGTCAGAAAGCGAAAACCAAGATCTTAGCAGGGCTGTGTTCTTTCTGGAGGCTTCAGAGGAGAATCTATTACCTTCTCTTTTTCAAAATCTAGAAGCCATCTGTATTCCACTCCACTCCAGCTTCTTGCTTCTGTCATCGCATCTCCTGCTACAGACTCAGCCTCCTGTGTCTCTCTTGTCAGGACCCTTGTGATTACATTGGGCATAATCTCCCCATCCAGAGCTCCTTAACTTACTCATATCTGCAAAGTTCCCTATACTGTAAGGTAAAAGGTTCCAGGACTGAGAGCTGAACATCTTTGGAGGGTTATTTCTCAACCTACTGCAGGGGGACCACAGCTGGTGGTGGTGTGGGACGGGGAGACCTCATCAAACCTTGCCTCATCCAGCCCAGCAATGCCTCCTTCAGTGTGGCGGCACCGGACACCATGTCAAAGGGCAGCTCTGGACCCCACTTGCTAGGACAGGCCTACCCTAGCCACTTTCCATGACCTCTCTACTGAACCTGAGGCTGCTCATCTTTACTCTGCTGGCAAGTGACCTTGCAGCTCCTTCTCTCCTTTCGGACTTTTTCTTCATCACTAGAGTGATCAGGTTGTGCCATTTCCTTTGTTCTATCCTTGGATTCTCTTATCCATGTCCCACTTATCCTCCTTGTGGCCCTACTCAATTGAACATTTTCTCCAGAAAGCTTACCATGGCCCAAGAAGTTCTGTGAAGTTTGAAAACATTAATGTTACAACAGAAATGCAGAAATATACCATCTCTTGAAGCCAAAGATAAAATCTGAGGGTAGCATGTGGGAAGAGGGATGAGGTCTCAGTGCTTCGGGCATGATGACTAAGGGCAGAGCAGAAGTAGAACCAGTGGGACAACTTGGGAGCAGGAAACAGAGATTTGTCATAGGTGAGGGTGCCTCAAGGTGAGACCTGCTTAAGAAAGATCTGAAAATGAATGAGAAACCCCCAGGGGATGCTGATGAGACCTCTGCTCAGGAAGTGTTGTCTCTGGGACAGAGGAGACAGTCACTGCTTAGGGCAGCTGGCGGGGGTGGGGGTGGGGTCCCAGGAGGACAGACTATGAACCCAAGACAAGACCTGGACCAACCAGAGAAGATCAGGAACATGGGAGGGTGAGTTTTCTCACTTAGTGGAATCCATCTTTTACCACGTGTATTAGTTTCCTGAGGCTGCTGTAACAAATTCCCCAAAACTCAGTGGCTTAAAAGAACAGAAATTTATTCTCTCACAGTTCTGGAGATGAGAAATCTGAAATCAGTATCAGTGAGCTGGTATCAAGGCATAGGACTGTGCTCTCTCTCGGCGCTTTGGGGAGAATCTGTTCCTTGACTCTTCCAGCTTCTGGTGGCAGCCGGCTTTCCTTGACTTGCGGCTACTTCAATCTCTGCCTCTGACTTGTAGCTACGTCAGTCTCTGCCTCTGTGGTCACATTTCCTCTCCTCTGCGTGTGATCTCTCACTGTGCTCTTTTATAAGGGTACTTGTAATCACATTTAGAGCCCATCCTGATAATCTAGGATAATCTTCCTATGTCAAAATCCTTTCTTTAGTCATACCTACAATGATTCTTTTTCCTTATAACATTTACAGGTCTCAGTAGTTAGAACCTGATATATTTGTGTGACCAGTTTTCAACACATGACACCATCTTTACACCAGCCTTGTCAATGGCCATCAGCAAGGAAGGGGGATAAGTGACTGCATTTCCAGCCTCTCATCATAGCTGTGACCTTTGTAAAATCAATCACGAGGTGAGTGCCAATGATGATGACCCTGACGTTCTTAGAGAAAAATGCACAGAACTTTCCCAGGCTAAGAAGACAGAGGATGTGTCTATGGACCTATGGCATGGGTTCCTTGTTAAGTACACCATGAAACCCTCAATGTACCAACTTTTTGACAGATGATGGAAGACAGATGACCTGTTCTAAGAATTCCTTTTCTTTGGTTCTTTTCTCTTCTGGTCACTGTTTTCAGAGATAGTATCATGGGAGGAAAAACTGTGGAAGCAATTGAAGACCTAATGCCATAGGCAACTCTTCTGTTGTAAACACAGGGCCCTCAGATCCAGATCCTACCAATTCCCAAGGCTTTTTTCCTCTCTCTCTCTCTCTCTCACTCTTTCTCCCTCTCCCTGTACATGGCTGAGTGGTAAGATTTTTAATAAGAATTTGTAATTGAAATACATCAATTCAAAGTCTCAGCCCTTTTCCCCTCTATTTGACATTGGGAAAATCACTACCCCTTTCTAGACCTCAATTTGCTCCCTTGTAATTTGAAGGGAATGAACAGAGAGGGCAGAGGCAGGAAGGGATGTCTAATGTGAAAAAGACTGTATAAGGTAGTGGAGAAGCTCAAGCCTGAGAACCAGGCAGCCCTGAGTTAGAAACCCGCCTCTGACACTCTGCTACTCAGGTGCTCTTGAGCAAGTTGCTTTCCCTTTCTGAGTCCCTGGCTCCTCATCTGTAAAATGGGAATGGCAGTTGGTGTGAGGATTGTTTCTGGGTTGAATTGTACCACACAAAAGGAGATACTAAGTCCTAATCCCTGGTACCTGTGAAGGTGACCTTATTTGGGAATGGGGTTGGTGCTGCTGTAAGGTGTTAAGATGAAGTCATACTGAAGTAGGGGGGCCCCTAATCCAACATGACTGGTGTCCTTATAAGAAGAGGAGAAGACACACAGGGAGAAGATAGTCGTGTGACGATGGGGGCAGAGATTGGGGTGGAGCATCTACAACCCAAGGAATGCCTGGGACTACCAGAAGCTGGAAGAGGTAAGGGAGGATCCTCCCCTAGAGGCTTCAGAGGGAACATGGCCCTGACAACACCTTGATTTCAGACCTCTTGACTCCAAAACTGTGAGAGAAGAAACCTCTGCTCTGTTAAGCCACTCATTTTGTGGTTGTTTGTTATAGCAGGCCTAGGAAACTAATACAGTTGTCCTGTCTACTCAGGCTCCTCTTGTCTGTGACAGTTTCTCAGACGTTCCTTGTTTTTGATAAACTTGGATTTTGTAGTGTCCTTCTAGTGGAATTCGTCTGATGATTTTCTCATGATTGCACTGGGGTTATGTATTTTGGGGGTTCTAATCACATCATATCAAGGGTGCATACTATCGATATGATTTATGACTACTGGTGCCGACCTTCACCACCTGGTTGAGGTAGTGTTTGTCAGTTTTCTCTACCACAGAGAAAAATGCTTATTCTCCCTTTTCCTACTGTGCTCTTTGGAAGGAAGTCAGTATCTGCAGCCCACACTTAAGAGATGGGAAGTTATAATCCACATCCTTGAGGGTGAAATACCTACCAACCTTATTTAGAATTCTTCTGTATGGAAGATTTGTCTCTTCTTCTCTACTTATTAATTTATTTAATTATTTTAATATGAATATGGACTCGTGGATATTTATTCTACACTGTGGATTATGATCCAACATTACTTTATGTTGTTGTTCAAGTTGTTCCAGCTTGGCCATGGGGGCTCTTTCAGTTGGCTCCTCAGTCCTTTTGAGATACCCCCATCACTGTGGGGTTTATTCCTTCCCAAGAACTCCCTTATTTCTGGCACTACAAGATGCTCCAGGCTCATCTTGTATATTTCCTGCCCCAGCCGTAGAATCAGCTCTGGATAAACCCTGGCTTTTTGAATTAGAGAATGATATTAGAAATCACTGTGTGCTCATCGCTACTGGAGTGTCACAGCTTTTAGTCCCTCTTAGCTGGCAGAGCAAGAAAATATATGTGTGCTTACTAACCAGCGTTTTTCTAAGTTGCTGTTGACCTTAGATTTGGTACTTCTTGGATTCCTCCTCTTTATATTCCTAATAGGAATAGATATTGTTGGGTCCAGACAAAAGGGTGCATCAGCAGGACAAGTCTATTAAAATGCACATAATGAATGAGTCTGGATGCGCTTTCTTTCTTTATCCTAATTATCCATGTTTGTCAAGTCTGCACTCTTATAGCCTCCCTAGTGTACCTCATAAGGTCCTACCTTGGGACTTAGACTTAACGTTGTTCATTTTACCTACCATGCCTGGCTGGCCCTTTACCTTCTACTTATCCAAATTTTCCCCATTTTTCTAGGTCCAACCTGGGTGGTTGCATGGGTGTGTTCCCATTATCATGATTCATCAAATTGTACATCTAGAATTTGCACAAATTTTTAAATGTTGGCTATACTTCAATAAAACGTTTACTTAAAAAGATACCTTTGATCTAGGTAGACGGCGTCAATGACTTTGCTCCCATGAGGTTGTAAGTAAACTTCATGATACTAAAAATAAAACTTATTCTTAGGCATCAGTTAAAATATATTTGTCTTGGGGCTTCCCTGGTGACGCAGTGGTTGAGAGTCCGCCTGCCGATGCAGGGGACACGGGTTCATGCCCCGGTCCGGGAAGATCCCACATGCCACGGAGCGGCTGGGTCCATGAGCCATGGCCACTGAGCCTGCGCGTCTGGAGCCTGTGCTCCGCAATGGGAGAGGCCACAACAGTGAGAGGCCTGCGTACCGCAAAAAAAAAAAAAAAAAAAAAAAAAAAAAAAAATATATATATATATATATATATATATATATCTGTCTTTAAGAAACCCCATCTCAAGCTGGTTTAAACAAGGACTTTATTATCTCAGGTTACAGGAAGTTCTGAGGTAGGTGGACTTCAGACACAGCTAATTTGGTGGCCCGGTGATGGCATTGAGGACCTAGGTCTGACTGTCTGCTCAGGCCCCCTGGGCGCTGACTGTGTCCTCAGTGCCAGCAGCCACATTGAAGCATCACTCCCCGACCTTTCAATACTCAGAGTGTCTCTTCCTGTGGCTCCCCCTAAAGAGCAAGGGAACCTTCTCAGCAGCTTCCCCCTCTCAAAAAAGTCTTCCTTTCACATCCCCTGAGTCAGAATTGAAAAAGGGAAGGGAAGAGTCTTGGTATCTTTGTGTCAGTAACAAATGCTGTCACTCCTCCTAAGGAAGGAAAACTCTTTTGGGCAGGTGAACATATGAGGCTCACATTCCAGGGATTTTCCTCCTAACCGCCCTCAACAATTTATTTGTTGGCTCTTCTCTGCCATGTCTTCTGGTATTGCTGGAATCTGGTTTGAGTGGCCATCACCTTCTGGACCTGCTGGAGGAGGTGGGCATTGAAGGGTCAAGCAGTACCCGTTATGAAGGAGGTTGCGCGCCCCTGGTGCCCTGGTGGTTATTATGGACCAGGAAACAGCTTCAGCGCCCCAACCAGGGCTGCATTGTTGGTAAAATAGACCCTAGACCTGGACTCCTGGCCCAGGATTTTAGAGGTGGGCTCCGGGCCACTGAAGTGTTCCTTCAAAGTATTGAACACAGTTCTAATTTTGTATTTTTTGATGATTAATTGATTAATATCTTTCCGCCTACTATTCTGTAAATTCCCCAAGACTAAGGAACATGCCATCTATTTTGCTCAGTTTTGTACATCCAGCATCCAGAGTAGCATCTGGAACACACGGGGGTTCACCACTATTGCTTGAATCAGTGAATATGGTGGAAAGGGTATAGGTTTTGAGATCAGACCAATATGGGTTCAGTGCCTAACCCAGGAGGACCTTTCAGTTTCCGGCTTTGACCAGGGCCATTGAACCTCTCTGAGCCTCCAAATCTCCATCTGTAAAACGAAGAGAACACTACCTACCCTTTAGGAGGGCTATGTGTTAAGCTCTCACACATGTTAGTGTGTCCCTTATTTTTCACTCCCCTGACCCCAAACACCCCACCAGACTGTTTCTTTATAAATCAGATGGGGACCAAAGGCTTATCTCATAGAATGGTTATGGAAATTAAATAAAGTAAAATTTGTGAAAGAAGGTGCTATGTAAAAGTTGGTGCTAAAATTACGAGGGCCGTCATTTAAAGAGGCAGGTAGAAGAGTCCTGAAGTCTGTGTCTACCTCACAAGATTTTCCAAAATACACAAACCTTCTTACCCTGCAATTGATTTTGCTCTGTGTCATTTAAAGACCTCAGTGGCATTTTTGAGGGTAGATTATGCAAAGCTGTATTGACTATTTTTTTTAATTTTTTTTATTAGTTATCTATTTTATACATATTAGCGTGTACATGTCAATCCCAATCTCCCAATTCATCCCACCACCACCACCCCCGCCCCACTGCTTTCCCCGCTTGGTGTCCATATGTTTGTTCTCTACATCTGTGTCTCTATTTCTGCCTTGCAAACTGGTTCATCTGTACCATCTAGATTCCACCTATATGTGTTAACATACAATATTTGTTTTTCTCTTTCTGACTTACTTCACTCTGTATGACAGTCTCTAGATCCATCCACATCTCTACAAGTGACCCAATTTTGTTCCTTTTTTATGGCTGAGTAATATACCATTGTATATATGTACCACATCCTCTTTATCCATTCGTCTGTTGATGGGCATTTAGGTTGCTTCCATGACCTGGGTATTGTAAATAGTGCTGCAATGAACATTGGGGTGCATGTGTCTTTTTGAATTATGGTTTTCTCAGGGTGTATGCCCAGTAGTGGGATTGCTGGATCATATGGTAATTCTATTTGTAGTTTTTTAAGGAACCTGCATACTGTTCTCCATAGTGGCTGTATCAATTTACATTCTCACCAACAGTGCAAGAGGGTTCCCTTTTCTCCACACCCTCTCCAGCATTTGTTGTTTGTAGATTTTCTGATGATGCCCATTCTAACTGGTGTGAGGTGATACCTCATTGTAGTTTTGATTTGCATTTCTCTAATAATTAGTGACGTTGAGCAGCTTTTCATGTGCCTCTTGGCCATCTGTATGTCTTCTTTAGAGAAATCTCTATTTAGGTAGGTCTTTTGCCCATTTTTTGGTTGGATTGTTTGTTTTTGTATTGACTATATTTAAAAAATTTTTTGTATCCTTAATACTCTGGCATTTGGTGCCTTGATCTTGGAGAGACTGCCCCTCCCAGTGCCAGCTAATTCCTAAAAATAGCAAATGATTTCCCCAAGAGTGCACCTGTCATATACAAACCAACCAACCCAGAGCCCACACATACATCATCTCCTTTACCAAACTTGCACACAACAAGTCAGTATTCCTCCTGCCCTTAATCACCCTAGAGCCAGGTGCCAGACACCTAGAGACCACCCACCCAGAGACTGCTGAAATTCTTCAAACTTTCCCATCCTAAGTTTACTCATTGTACCTACCCTGCCTGGCCCATCCCCTCTGGGGAAAACCCTAATAAACGCTCTGGGCCATGTTCTCTTCTGCCTCCTAACCTACCCTGGTGCTTCTCATGTGGCCCTTCATGGTATGGCATGGTGTTCCTCTTGTTTCTAGGGATCCATGAGTATAAATTTCTTCCTCTGTGACAGTCTGTGTCATACCTGACTGAAGCAAACCTGGGTACATTTTAACACAGAAACAGACCCCAGGACCGAAAGCTCTGGGTGGGGGTGGGTGGAAGGGTGTGCGTATGTTGGAGGGAGGATAACAAAGAACCCCCTTCTCATCTTCTTAGAGGACATTCAGTGGCAGAGGCTATGTGGACAGTGGCCTCAGACCCTGCGAAGGGTTCATGAATTTCATGCTGATGCACAGAAGACTATCTGTACGACTCAGAAATAAGTGGAAAAAATACTATTTAATACCCTCGAGACTTAACTGGGATCAAATTTGCAGGAATTTCCAGTAAAAGGGTCAGAAAAGAAAACATTCTGTTCAGTATCTACATTGTGCTTGTGTCAGGGACACAACAGCCTCCTAAAGAAGGTACTATTTAGCCTTTTGTTACAAATGGTGAAACTGGGTCATGGAAGTCCATTGCCCAGCTTGTAAGTGGTGAGGCTGGGACTGGGGCACATGTGTGTTGCTCCAAGGCCTCCCTGACCCCATCCGCCCGTTGTCTCTAGACCAGAGTGACGTCATCAGATGTGCACACAGGGACAAGGGAGCCTGAGGTCACCCCCGTCCTTTGGGCAGTGGGGGTGGAGAACAGAAGTAAAGAAGAGAAAGGAATAAAGAAGAGAAAACCCTATAGTCCTATCATCCTACCACCCAGATATCTATGCATCTATATATCTAATGTGTGTGTATTTATAAACTTGGAAGTATACTGTTTATTATATACTACAAAACATATACATACACACACACACAAACACAATTGGAGTTACACTATAACACTGGCATTTAACTCCCTTTTGTTAGCAGCACTTTGCACAGTTGGATGGTAGTATTATTTTGCATAAATCAATACTTTTCAAGTTTGGCTGTGCTTCATAACAGCCTGAGGAGCTTAAACCTTTTTGTAAATTCCTGGGCTCTTTCCCACATGCTGCTATGTCAGAATTTCTAGGTTTGAACGCTGCAATTTCACAAGCCTCCCTGCTGGTTCTGACATAGCCCAACCTGCTGTGACCCATTTGCAGAACCACTGGCGTCCGTGTGCCGTCGTGAGCAGTAGGAAGTAGCAGAGGGCCCAGGACCACCTGCAGCCTGTGGTTAGAGCAGAGGAGCCAGGAAGGCCCCGCTGGCTGGGCTTCTGGCTTTCTCCTTGAGTGCATCACACAGTCAGCCTCCTGGAGCTGACACGGAAGAGAGGACTCCGGAAAAGAGGAAAGGTTTATCAAAATGAATAAGTGCCAGGGTCTTCCTATGTGTGACCTCATTTTGATAGCTCCTCACAGGACCTATAGCCCACACTCCACCCTGTTTCTCACCTTCCAACTAATACCACCACAGATGTCCTTCCCCCTACCCCTTTTTATTCTGTGAGCATCTCTGATCATTTCTTTCATCCTCTTCAACTCTTTCCCAAGGGCTGGACCCTGCTGCTGTGTCTGGGTCTGCTGAGGGGACAATGGCATCATGGCCGACTCCAGCAGAGTGGCTTCCTCACAGCCTCACAGATGCCCCTCATATGTCAGTTCTAATCCTGTCCCTGGGGACTGAGCAAATCTCTACGCCCTTGTGAGTAAACACATAGTCCCAGACCAGCAACAGTAATCTCACCTGGAAGTTTGTTAGAAATGCAGAATCTCGGACTGAATCCAAACCTGCATTTTCACAAGATGACAAGGGATTCCTATACACACTGAAGCTCTGTTCTAAGGGGTAACATCTTCTAAAGAGCATAGCTGCTTCCGGTGCCCTACACTCAAGGGCCTGATTTGAGGGGTGAGATCAGAGGCTGCAAGTTCAGGCAAGCCACTGAGAGGCCCAGTAAGGGCACCCGGACCTGCAGCTCCATCACTGGATTGGCCTGGAGATCCCCAAGTTTAAGGTGAGGAATGAAGCCATTCTCCAAGAGGGTGTCAAGCCCCAGCACTTCCTGGAGGCCTCCAGCTGTGCTGGCTCATGCCCTCAGTGACACCTGGCTGCTATTGTTAGGGGAGAGTAAGGGCCAGCAGGGACAGTGGCACTGCAGATACTGACTAAAAAGGCGAGGCTCCTATCTGTATTTGGAATGACAGGCCAGATTCTGTTTTGGAAAGAAACAATGGCTCTCTTTTCACTGGATGTTACAGGATTTCAATGTCAGGAACCAGCCAGATAGGCG
Source organism: Lagenorhynchus albirostris (assembly GCF_949774975.1). Classification (NCBI taxonomy): domain Eukaryota; kingdom Metazoa; phylum Chordata; class Mammalia; order Artiodactyla; family Delphinidae; genus Lagenorhynchus; species Lagenorhynchus albirostris. The sequence continues at coordinate 42,245,411 of NC_083102.1, forward strand.
AGGGGATGATTAAGAGACAAAATGCGAGGCATTGTGTGCACACCACACTTAGTCCAGCCCTGAAAGCATTATTGTAACAGCCTTTGTTCACATAGCCGCAGCCTGGGCCCTACCACCTTCCTCAGAAATACTGTAGGCCTTGGACATGCTGAGATCTATTCAGCTCTTCTCCAGAAAATGGGGGTGAAGCTACAGCAAACTCTGATGGAGTCTTGGGAGGGGGAGTGGGGAGGGGGAGATGAAGGGGCAAAGGACATGTGGACAGAAGAAGGTGACAGGGTTGGTTAGGTCATAGACCACAGCAGATCAAGGAAGAGATGTTGGGAGCCAGACCAATATATGTTGTCCTGGGGCTTTGAGGAGAGAGAAAGAAGAGGGCAGATGAGGGCAGGGAAATGTCACCACTGGTTCACACCATGAGACAGGATATCAGGAAGCCCGAGTTCAAACCCCATACCCCTTAGGGCTATGTGGCTTGGACATTTTGCGTGCCCTTTTTGAGTCTCATTTTCCTCATCTCTAAAGTGCAGATACTGACATGTGCCTCTTGAGGGGATGTGACAATGAAATTAAATGAAATAGAGCATGAGAAAGTATCTAGCATACTTGGCACAAAAATCATGAGTTCTAGTTCAGAAAGATGTCGCTTTCTGTTGCCTCTCAACTAATACACACCACCCCCCCGAGCCCTGCCGGTTTCACCCTCTAAGAAAGGTTCAAGTTGTGATTCCCAAAAGCAGTCAGTGTGTGGGGAGGGTGCGAGGCAAGTCTGGTGGTAGTTAGAAGACTATGGCAATTATCCTAGTGGTAGTTAATTATGGTCTGAGCTAAGGCGGGGCGTGTGGGAATGGAGAAAAGGCAGCGATTTTGAACAGGATCTGATGTCACCAAATTTGCATTTTAGAATAATCACTTTCAAGCACTCTGAATGACTAGGCCTGTGATTTCTCCCCTTGAACTGTTTTATTGTTTCACTTGAATTGTTTTACTGTCCAATCCCTGTTTCACTGATTCTTGCCCTCACCTGGCAATGAGGACAATTCCTTCCTCGCAGTTTCCAGAGAGTGTTATTCAGAAACAGTTCTGTCTGCTATCATACTGGGTCCTGGGTCAGCCCTGTCTTGGAGGGTGGCAAGGTGGACAGTCTTCTTTCCGTGGTCATTATGGGACTCGCTTCCTCAGAACCCTGGCCCGAAATGCTACGCACAGTGAGCTTTCCTGTGAGGTCTTTCCAATTCCTCATGAGAGGTTTGTCTCAACTCCACCTGGAGCTGCTACTTCCTTCAAACAGGCTTGGTGTTGCAGCCGGGGCCCCTCGTCTTTCTGACCATCCCCACCCAGGCCTTTGGCAATGTGAGGACTGGCAGTGCCTCTTTCCCCATCTGTATTCTATTTTGACAGGGGGGGACAAAGCAGCCCTGATGGGTTTAAACTGGAGTTGCTAAGGTGGCAAACACATTGACAGATACCACAGGACTCCCAAGTTGCTCTCCTCTGAAGAACCAGGCCTGTGTTACTGGGCCATGCTGGGCACCCAGCTCTTCCCTTTAGTGGGAGTTCACTCTCTCTCATGCCAAGAGCAGGCTCACCACCACCCCTCTCCTAGGCAAGCACAGGTGCTGCTGTGTCCCAGAGGTGGGCCCTGCTAGGGTTGGCGCTGGGTGTCTAGTGCAGGTCTATGTTCAAATCTCATCCCTTCCTTTGACTTGGGGGATTACTCTCTGCTGAGGGACCTTCAACTCTCATTGGTCAGGGATGCTGCAATTCCCAGTCTCCGTGTTCTCCCCAGCTAGGCCAGAGCTACTCAGAGATGGGTGAGCCAGGCAGGCATAAGGGAGTGCTGGGAGGTGCTGGCTGGAGGATGCTGAGGGGAGGTGCCGAGGGGTACTGCCGCCTCATCTCTCCCTAGCTTTCCGGTGGAGGATGATGAGGGGTTCCTGACTCCAGCTCGCTTTTACTTCTGCATACCCCCTGAAAGCTGCCTTTCTCCTGCTGACTTCTTGCTCTTTAATAAAGGAAACTCACCAGAGGTTTATATAATAGTATTCTAATGTACACCAGATTATTTGGCTACTTGGCTAGTTTGAACTCAGTCAAATTCATCTCATTTGATGGCCTCACTAACTTCTTTATTTGGGGGGCAGAAGATTGAGATAATTCAATATATTATAGCTTCCCATGTTATAAATTTTAAAGATTGGGATTTTTTTTTTTTTTTTTTGGCAGCACCACACGGCATGAGGGATCTTAGTTCCCCGGCCAGGGATCGAATCAGCACCCCCTGCAATGGAAGCGCAGAGTATTAACCATTGGACCACCAGGGAAGTCCCAAGATTGGAAACTTTTAATAAAACTGACGGGCTTTCTCCATCTGGGGTAGACGTGCCTCATTAGTTTATTCATTCCACAGATTTCAAAGTGCCTCCTTTTCATATCTGAACTCCCTTATTGAATGTGAGACTATGCACACGCACAATGTCCAGCACCACGATGTCCTTGAAGAAACCTCCTTTATTTCCCCATGTGGCCTGGAGAATTCTTCTTGCTGTGATGTCTTCTCCTTTACCCTAAACTCTGAGCCTCATAATAACCTAAAGAAGAAAGCAAAGATTCACCTACTTATTCTCCTTTCTTCCCAAAGTGCCGATCTTGCCAAACTCTCTATTATTTATTCACAACTTCTTCCCAAAGCTAGTTGCTCAAGCCACCTGACAGGTAGGTAGGAAGAAGCCCACATGTTCATGGTCTTCTAGGGGATCCCTCATCACAGTCTGGAAACATTTATGGAAATGAATTGTTCTAGTCAGACAAGGCACAGTAATGCACTCAAGTTAGTCAAGGAAAAAGAGGGTTATTATAAGGACAGATGTAGAAGGAACTGAACAACTGTTAGGATCGAAGATAACGCCATGGATAGGTTCCTCCAAACTGTGTCCTCTCTCTCTCTTTCTTTCTCTCGGGACTCTCTCCCCCCTCCTCTCTCCATTTGCATTTCTCTGTACAACTACCCCATTGTCCTTTCTCTATCAGTCAACTTCCTCTGCTTACTCATGGGTCCTGCTGTCTTATGGGCTTGAAAGTGTCCATTGTGACCTCTCCCATTTGAATCATATGAAATTTGGGTTTCAGTTCCCACTAAATGACTCAGTCTCTTGTCCATAGTATGCTGACCAGTCTGTGGATGAGCCCCCATGGATTGGGGGTCTACCTTGGTCTAATCCGCTTTGGCCATGAGGTGCTAGGCCACATGGGACCAAACGTTGGCCTGAGTATTAAAGGCTATGCAGGACAGTGTCCTTCAGAAAAGACTGGTAGGCACACTAAAGGGAGCCCAGGCCAGCATTATTCCTGCTATGGTGAGGATCTGAGCTTTTCTCTCTCCATTTCAAGCAAAGGAAGGTGGTCTCCAGGGCAGGTGGACTCTGAGGCAGGGAATTGCTGAGGGCACAAGTTTCCCTCAGAAAAAGCCTGGTGATTTGTAAGAAAATGCCGCTATTCTTTAAAGAAAAACAATAAAAGAATGTGCTAAGGATCTCCTGTTATGTCTACTAAGAATGACCCTTTGTGGACTCTGAAATTGGGAGCAGGTAGAGAGGCAGGTCAAGAAGGGTTGTTTGAATGTTCACCCAACTTTGTCCAGCGAGGACTATTTGGCTGGCTTGCCGTGGGCTAGTCACAAGAGAGAAGCAAATGTAGTTCTCCTCTATTTTATACCTAAGGAAGTTAGGAGGGGGTGTGTCTTGAGAAAGAGCTAATTGAATCTGGGTGGGGAGCAAAGGAAAGATTGTTGGAGGTCAAAACAGGGGGTGCACAAAAAGGTGGGGAGATAGATCCTTCCCTGGGAAGGTGTGATCACCTTAGTCTCTGGAAAGAGGATCCCTCAGTCCTACCCGGTGGAGTTGAATCTGACTGGCTTGAATGGGAAGATGATGCTGAGCATGCTCACCTCAGCTCCACTCTCTTTCTCCTGGGCTTGGGCTGTCCACAGGGTACAGAAGTTTTCTTCTGCTCCTTTAAGTCTCCCCTGCGCAGCTAACTCCCTGCTGTAGGAATACCTGTCCTGGGTCAGTGCTTCCAGGAACCTGGTGGGTATATCAGGCAGGGTGACCTAAGTGCTGCAAGAAACAACTTCTGGAAATTTCTTAGCTTCACCCTTTTCTAAGTCCTCAGAGCTCTTTCCATTCAGCTTGCAGATGGGGTTGGAGAGAGCATGAGAAATACTCATGGGAAGTTTTTATGGATCATGCTAAAAGGGAGCACATAAGGGTGTTGTTTTAATTTCCCTTCTGTCATCCTTTGTTTTATTTTATAATCTGTTCAAAGCTCTCATGGGAAGAGAGAGGCTATTTTTGGACCCCTTAACTCCAACATTTGGTGCAGGTCCTTGGAACATTGAGGAATATAACATAGGAGTTGAATAACAAATTGGGAGAGAATTGGACTCTAATTTTCCTCGAACCTTAAATCACAAGGGGAAGAGAATATGATTTGAGACCTTAAATCCTTTGGACTTTAATATCTTTGAACTTTAACTTAATCATTGGCTTTAATCATTGAAATTTAATTTCTTCCCAGAAAATTCGTGGTGAGAAGGGGTTGATGTTCAAACTTGGAACATCTTGTAATTGGTATTTTATTGCTGGAGTATCTTACCGTCATTTAATTTCTTTGTAGAACATATAATGATCTATATTAGAGTGACGATATAATTTATCACCCAAACTAGGATAGTTTTGAGAGAGAAAGGAGGCTCTATTAATAATTATGCTGGGACAACAGGCATAAACCTATACTGTTTGGATTGAACTGGGCTGTACAGTCACTCTAGCTATATTGGACAATGTGGAGGGACATCATTAGGAAAGAGAAATGGAATAGGGAATCAATTTCCAGCAATGTAGAGATTTAATTAATGGAGATTTTCTGACTCATGTAGGAATCCTCTGGGGATCAATTCTAACTTGTCCACCAGTGGTCCCAGGAGGATCCACAAAGGAGCTGTACCAGTCAGGGGCCATCCAAGGGAAAGAGGAACCATGGTAGATATTTCAAATAGAAGGGTCTCAGTGCAGGGAATTGGGTACACAGGTGCTGGAGAGCTTAAATAGCAAAGAAGAATGGTAACATAGAGATTAATAACTGCAGAAAGCAGCTACCATCCCTCAGACTGGGGGAACAAAAGGAGAGACGTGGAGTTACTCTATGAGTTCAGAGGAGGGCCCCCAGGGCAGATGCTGGGATTCCTGGGGCAAGCTCTATGCACCCGAGGAGAAGTGTGGTCTGAATCCTGCTAGTAACTCTGAGGAGATGATGAAGCTGATGATTGGAAGACAGGAAATGAGCCCCCCATACTCTCCAAGATGTGTTCTTTTTTTACAATATCCTGCCCATCTCCCTTTGGCGGATCCTACCTAACAAGAAACAACTGTCAAAGGAATTGGGAAATGTGGTTTGCAGAGTCCCCGCCCCACCTTCAGCATCAAAAGTGGAGTGGAGGGTGGGCTTGGAGCTGAGAAACAGTAGGGACATAAAGGGCCCAGATGCTGTGGATGGCATTGGGGGAGTGTCTGATGAAAGAGGAGTAGAAAGGTCTTGATAGAACTTCTGGTCTCCTCATCTGAGGATCACCACACCCCTGGTTGACCATAGGCTAAATAGTTAAAGCACAAAGGGATTGAGAACAAACAATTGAAAGTCGATGGTAGGTGATGCTTGTCCATTTCTGATGTTTCCTTTCATGTGGAGATGCCACATTTTCAACTTTTATTTGCTCTTCAGTCACCCAAAGGGGAAGGAATGGTCTAATCTGCGTCAGGAATTTGGAGAGAATAAACTGGGCATGCTCAGCTCAGCCCTCCTCCTCTCTTGGGTGCAAGCTGCTTGCAGGCTGGTGATGTTCTTCTCTGCCCCTTCTTCTGTAAATCTTACTAGTTCACTAATATTTATTGACACCTACTCTATCCCAGGCACTGTTCTGGTCCTGAGGATATAGCAGTGAACAAGATAGACGAAGATACTTGTCTCATGGGAGATGCAGGCAATAAGCAATAAACATAATCAATAAGTACATTATATAGTGTATTGGGAGGTGATAAGTGCTGGTGCAAAGAAAAACACAGAACGGCGTGAGAGATCAGGATTGCGGGGTTGGCAGCTGCAGTATTAAAGAATGTGGTCTGGGTAGGCTCACCTAGCAAGTGCATTGAGCAAATGAGGAGAGCCATTTGTCTGCCCACACTCAGAACCCTGTAAACACCACAGCTTTTGAGGTGTTTTGAATACTGGCCAGTCTGTTTCTCAGTCCAAGTACCACTTGTCCCCAGGCCTGGACATGCCCTGGGTATCTTGTTTGAGTAGGACTATGGGCTGTGGCTCCCAGCAGAGACAGGTTTATTCACTAGGTTTACCTGTTGAGGTGTCGTCTTGGACCAAAGCCTCAATCATAATTGCCTATAATTAGTGCTTTACCCAGCTTTGCAAACAGAGGCATGTGGTCCATTAGCCTATCCACCTCACCCTGCCTCAGTTGTGCAGCCAAGACAGCAGTATCAAAGCAATAGCTATTGCTATTGGCAAACAAATGCACACACTGTTTTTCTTTAAGGCAGCAGTCCTCAAAGTGTGGTCCTGATCCTGGTGGGTGGAGAGAACCTTTCAGGGAGGGTCTGTGAGATTAAAACTATTTTCATAGTAGCACTAGAATGTTTTTGCCTTTTTCATTTTCATTCTCTCATGTGTACAGTGGAATTTTCCAGAGGTTACATGGCATGGACTAGCACAACAGATTGAGTGCAGAAGCAGATTAAAATACTCCTTTTTTCCCTAACTACATATTTGTGTGAAGCCTGATTTTCTTTATATATTTCTATCAAAACAACATATTGCCACAGATTGAATGCAGAAGATCTGAAAATCCAGCTGTCTTCTATCAAGCCAAACTTAAAGAGATTTGCAAAAAGTTAAAACAAGTCACTCTTCTCGCTAAATTTTTTTTTGAAGGGGGAAATACAGTTACTTTCCATATAGGAGATACTTATGTTAATATGTAATGAGTTTATTATTGTTATTTATAAATTAATTCATAAGTAAATATTAAACATTTTCTCACTTTTAATTTTTTTTTTTTTTTTTTTTGCGGTACGTGGGGCTCTCACTGTTGTGGTCTCTTCCGTTGCGGAGCACAGGCTCCGGTCGCGCAGGCTCAGCGGCCATGGCTCACGGGCCCGGCCGCTCCGCGGCATGTGGGATCTTCCCTGACCGGGGCCCGAACCCGCGTCCCCTGCATCGGCAGGCAGACTCTCAACCACTTCACCACCAGGGAAGCCCTTTCTCACTTTTAATTTTTAATGCAGTAAATATCTATGGGTATAATCCACATAAACAAGCATAAAGGGGTCCTGAGATCAAAAAGTTAAGAAAGGCTGCTCTCAAGGGCTTCAATGTGATACCCCATTTGCATGTTGTTATGGCCCCCAAAACATCCCTTCAGAGGCATCCTTCTTTGTTCCCAGACATCACATAAACTTGTGGCCATACTTCCCCACCTGACTTTCTTTTGGGTATCTACCTGCATGCAGAACTACTTTATACTAAGGTCTGTCTTCTTGAGTGGGGGCGGAACAGCATTTAGTTCAGAGTGGAGGGAAGAAATTAGAGTTGTCCTGGGTTTACCTAACAGATATCTGGAGAGTTGCAAGGTGATCAAGTTGGGCTCTTAGAGGAACATTTGTCCTCAGGTTGGACCCAGGGCAACTGGACGGAGGTAAGCAAAGGTGGCCCACACATTTCCTGGCCATGAGGAACGTGGGCTCTAATGACCCGGCATGCTTTTGAGTGCTGGCTCCTCAGTACTGGCCCATTGAAGAGCTGCACCAGAGCCCCCTGCACCAGAATCATCTGAGTTGCTTGCTGTACATACAGATTTCCAGGCTCTACCCAGAAACCAGTGATTCAGAATGCGGTTGGGGATCTCAAAATCTGTACATTTTTTCTAACCCCTTGGGTGATTCTGTGATGCAGCCAGATTTGGGACCATTTGATCAGCCTTCTTAAACCCTGTCAAATCATTATAGAGATGAATTACATGATTTTGGCCCCAAATATTTCTTCTAGCCCCCTCCTGCAGGCCCAAAGTACCTACTTTTTAGCAATTAGTTCTTTGGGGATAGGTAACACCACCTCAAATGTTCCCTATTTACATGAAACCCTATCTGGAGGAATGCTGATTCAGCTGTGATCTGGGAGTAACGTAGCACGTGTATTATCTGTCTGCTATACATGAGGGAGGAGAAAGGGCAGAATGGATGGAAACAGGAGGAGGAGACTCTTTGTAAGTACATGGGAGGCTAGGAGTAAAATCTTCAGGACTCAAGGACCCCTGAATAGGCAACAAGAGAACAGAAGCTAGTTATTGATTTCTGCTGAACTGACACCCAAGGCTCTGTGGAGGAGCCAAGATATATTTTCTGCAGATTCTGAAAAATGTTGGCATCAAATATTCCTACTACTGGATGCTAATGATACATGCTGGCTCGGATGCAGAGAAGGAACCCAGAAGGATCTTTCAACCGTCTCATCTCTGCTGTTTCTTGTATGTAACTGAGACCCAATTGATCACCTCTCTGTTTCCAGTCTGGCTCCCTTCTCTGCACAGCTTCCAGAATAATGGTCCTAAAAGGCTTTTAAAAAATAAAGTCTTAGAAACTCTTTTTATTGTGCAATGTAACACACACTCATAAAAGTGCACAAAACTTAAACATATCACTTAATGAGTAATTAGAAAGTGAACACCCAGAGCAAGAAGTAGAACCCTGCCAGCCTCTTTTCTGCAGGCTCCCTCCTAAGCACAGCTCTTCCCTCCCCACAAAGGTGCCCCAATCTTGGCTTTTATAAAAAGTAGTTTCCTTGCTTCGCTTTAGAATTTTAATGTCCGTGGGTGCATCCCCAAATACAATAGTATAATTTGGCTGTTTTTGAATTTTACATAAATGAAATCATATAGTAACTTTTGGTATCTATCTTCTTTACTTTTATATTATGTTTTTAAAGAATTTTTCATGTTGTGGCAGGCAGCTGTCGTGGGAGTTTTGGTCATTTCTGCTGCTGCAAAGTAGTCTATTGTATGAAATATACCACAATCTATCTGTTGTACTGGTGGGCATTTGTTTTCCTCCAGTTGGGGTTCTTAAAATCAATGCTATTATGAATATTCTTTCACAGATATCAAGGCACACATAATTATACTCTTCTGTAGTATCTGTACTCAGGAATGGAATTTCAAGGCTACAGGGTACATGCATCCTTAATTTTTATTAGTTAAAGGCTAGAATGGTTGTACTAATTATTTACCCACAAGAACAGAACGAGAATTTCTGATACTTCACATCCTCACCAACACTTAATATTGTCAAAGTTTTTTAATTTTTGTCAATCTGGTGGGTGCATTTAGTATTTCATTGTGGTTTAATTTACTTTTCCCTGACTTTTAATGAGATTTAACATCCATTTTCATGTGTTTATTGGCCATTTGGAAAATCTCTTTTCTGAAGTCAAGCCTTGCCCATTTTTCTATCTGCCTTCTATTGTCTTTTCTTACTGATTTGTATGAGTTTTTATATATTCTAAATACTACATCTTGGTCATTTGCAAATATCATTTCTCATTCTGTAGCTTGCCTTTTCACCCTTTTTATGATGTCTTTTGGTGAACAGAGTTTCTAATTTTAGGTAGTCAAATTTATCAGTCTTTTCCTTTTAGAGCAGCAGTTTTTTTGTTTTGTTTAAAGAGCTCTTTCCCTATTCAGAAATCTTAAAGATATTCTCCTACATTGTTTCTTCAAGGCATTTTGTCTCATGCAGTTAGATCCAGAATCCACCTGGAACCACTTTTGCATATAATCCACCAGGCTTTCATTTTCAATTTTTCCCATGTAAATGCACAATTGTCCTCACATCATGTATTGAAAGGAGCACCCTTTTCCCATTCCTCTGCAATGCTATCTGTGAAATAAGTCAAGTTTTCCTATATGTGGACATCTTTTTCTGGACTCTTTTTTCTGTTGCGTTTGTTAATTTGTCTACTCTGACACAATACCACAACTTTTATTATTATGGCTTTGTGATAAGTTTTGGTATGTGGTCAATCAAACATTCCCATTGTTTTCTTCTTAGTCAAGAGTATCTTGGCTAATTTTGGCCCTCTGCTTTTATATATAAATTTTTAGTGGCACCTTATAAAGTTCTATAAAATTCCTGCTGGAGCTTTGATTGTCATTGTATTAATTTTATGGATTGATTGGAGAAGAATGGATGATTTTATGATATTCAGTCCTCCAAATAATAATCATGATGTATTTATTTCTACATTTAATTAGTTCTTCTTTAATACCTCTTAATAGTATTATGATTTCTCCATAGAGATTTATATACCATTTATGAACTTCATCTTTTAAGGATTGTAAATAATAATTTAAAAAAATAAATTTTATTTGTTGCTGTCGTGTGGAAATGATGTAGGTTTTTGTATATTGATTTTGTATTCTGCAACCTTACTAAACCTCATGATTACTTCTAATAATTTATCTCATTTAGAATTATAATAGAATTAATAATTCTAATAATTGTATATTATTTTTGATATTCTACTATACATTTATATCAATAATACTGATTTTTATTATTCATTACCAGTTCTTACACCTTTCTTCTTCTTTTTTTTGCTTGCTCCACTGTATTGGCTAGGATCTCAATATGATATTGAATAAAAGTGATGATGCTGGCATTCTTTACTCATCCATTCTTTATTTCAAAGGGACCACCTCAAAGTTTTATCATTAGGTTTTTTGGTAATAGCCTTTAGAGTTAGGAATTTCTTTTTATCTCAAGTTTTTGAAAATCTTTTATCATGCCTAAATGCCCAGTAATTTTATCAAACATTTTCCTGTATCTATTACACTGATTTTTTTTTAATCTTGTAATCTATTAGTGTAATGAGTTATTTAAGTGCTTTTCTAATATTAAGCCAGCTTTGCATTCCTGGAATGAATACAACTTGGCCACACGCTTTAGTCTTTTTATATTTTGCTGGATTTGGTTTGCTAACATTTTATTTGGAACTTTTAATTTTCATGACAGAAGTTCACTTGTAATTTTCCTTTTGGTAATATCTTTGTAGGGTTTTGGCATTAAGGCTTTTTTAGTCTCATAAATATTTTAAAAGTCACCCTTTTTGTAGCCTCCTGAAGACTGTATAAAATTGGAGTTGCTTTGTACTTCAGTGGTGGTAGAACTCACCAATGAAGCCATATTCTTTCTTTAGTAGTTATGATACTTACTACTCATATTTTCTGTTTCTTCTTCTGTCAGTTATAGCAAGTTGTCCTGTTCATTGATATTTTCAGTTTGTTTTAGTATAAGCTTGATCATAATATCTTTTTATTATCTCTTTATTGACCTTAGGACCTACAGTGATATCCTTAAAATAAATGATACTGCTTATTTGTGCCTTCCCTCTTTTTTTCTCCTTTGCCAGTCTCACAAGAGGTTTATAATTTTATTATTTTTTCAAAAAACAGAATTTTATCTTTTGAGCTTTTAAAATTATATGTTTGTTTTCTTTTTCTTTTTTTGCCATGCTATGCACAGCATGCCGGGTCTTAGTTCCCAGACCAGGGATTGAACCCGCACCCTTGGCAGTGAAAGCTCGGAGTCCTAACCATTGGATCACCAGGGAATTCCCATATGTTTGTTTTCTATTTCATTAATTTTACTCCTCTTATTATTTTCTTCCTTATATTTCCTCTGGGTCTATTTTGGTGAATTTTCCTACGTTCGTAAGATAGATGATTTATTCATTGACTTAAAGGAAAAGAAGAAAAATTCTTCTTTCTAGTGTTAGTTTGTATCCCGCACATTTGATATAATTTCATTATCATTCAGTACAATTATTTTCTACTTTCATGTATTTTCTTCTTTGACCATAAGTTATTAAGAAACATATTTCCTAATTTCCAAACATTTGGTAATTTTCTAGTTATACTCTTGCTCTTGAGTTCTAGCATAACTGCATTGTGATCAGAGAAACCAGACTATATGAGCTCAATCTTTTGAAAGCTTTTTATTTTTTAATTTTTTTTAATTTTTGGCTGCATTGGGATTTTGTTGCTGCACGTGGGCTTTCTCTAATTGTGGCGAGCGGGGGTTACTCTTCGTCGTGGTGCATGGGCTTCTCATTGCTGTGGCTTCTCCTGTTGCAGAGCATGGGCTCTTGAGCGCAGGCTAAGTAGTTGTGGCGCACGGGCTTAGTTGCCCCGCGACATGTGGGATCTTCCCAGACTAGGGCTTGAACCTGCGTTCCCTGCATTGGCAGGCGGATTCTTAACCTCTGTGCCACCAGGGAAGCCTCCTCAATCTTTTGAAAGTTTTGAAGCCTGTTTTATGGCCTGGCGTATGGTCAACTTTTATAACTGCTTCACATGTGCTTGAAAAGACTGTTTACTCTGGGGTGGTAGGATAAAGTGACCTACCTGTGTTACTCATGTTGTTCCAGTTATGCAGATCATTCCTTATTTTTGCCTGCTTCAATTACTAGAATTAAGAGTGATAAAATTCCCCACTATGGCTGTGGATTTATCTATTTGTTTTGTAGTTCTGACTTTTTGGAATACATACTTTGAGGCCATATTGTAAATGCATAGAAATTCAGAATTATTATATCATCTTATTGAACTAAAACATTTATCACTTGAAATGTCCCTGTTTAACTCTACTAGTGCTTTTTGCCTTAAAGTTTATTTAGGTTTTATTAATATAGTCTCACCCGCTTTCTTTTAGTACTGTTTCCATAGAATGCCTTTGTCCACTCTTTTACTTCCAAATTTTCTGTGTCATTGTGTTTTAGGCATGTCTTTTGCAAACAAAAGTCTAGTCTGATGATCTTTGATTATTAACTGGAGCATTTAATCTGCTTACATTATTACAGTTACTGATATATTTGGACAAAAGAAAATCCACCATTTTCCTATGTGCTTTCTATTTGTCCCAGCTGTTCATGTTCCTATATCTTTTTTCTTGCCTTCTTTTGGACTGGTAGAGTGATTTTATCATTAGTTTTTCTTCTCTTTTAGTTTCGAAGTTATATACTTTATTTCTATTATTTTAGTGATTACAACATGGATTCTTGAAATTAAAACATGCATTCTCGGTGTATCAATGTCTAATGGTAATCTATATTCTACCCTCATTCCAGGTAACTCAAGGATTTTAAGCAATTTAACTATCTTTAGTTTCTTCTAGACTTACACATATACTATTTTTGTGTGTACAAATATGAATACTGAGTCACCTCTCTGGGACTTCCCAGGGGGTCCCTGAGCAGACTGAAAACCATGAGACTACATGACCCAAGCCTCCATCCACCTTAACATTCTATACGCGTGGAATTGCACTTTAAAAATGTTAACCAAACCAGCCCTGTTGAGGATAATGCATTCTTAAAATGCAACTGCAGAGAAATGAAGCATGTGTTTTTCTGGTTTCCAAAAGCGAGGAGGTTGGCCCCTAAACAGGACCATCTCCTTTCAATCAAATACAGTCGAAAAGCTGCAGAAAACACTGGTAGATCTGCATATAAAATGAGGTATATTCAGATGATGATAAAAGAACTGTAGTTGCCAGTAGCCCTGTAGTTCACCCAAGATGATCCTAGAAGAGCAGAACTGCTTTATTTCCTGCCAAAAATATTTTTGTTTTCTTGTTTCCCCAGCAGACCCAGGCTTGTGGTCCCTTTTGACACTGTGGATGCAGAAGGAAGAGACAAAGTCCTTTCTGTATATGGATGTACAGATTTGTCCAAATGAAATGAGGAAGCAAATTTAAGCTGCATGTTTGTTTGGTTGAGAAGGAATACATTTTTTCTCATCATAATCACAAACTAAAGCCATTAAAAAGGTATTACCAGTTTCTGGGGGGAAAAAGTGGGAGATGTTGCTTGGCAAAATTAAACTTCCATTAAATTATGCTCAACACAAGCCCTGAAAGTAGAGAAGTTTTTACCATTTATATTTAATTTAGTTCAGTAAAGCGGAGACACATTTTCTCTAGCATGGCTAAATATATTAAACACACTTATTCTCGTTATCCTAAATTTTCACCTGTGCCTAAAGCTATGAGATAATGTAACCATTTCTTTGACATCTTGATGTGGGAAGTAAGCACCTTTATTTTATATAGCACCCTGCTGGCTTCTCTGCCCCAACTTGGGCATCCAAGGCTACAAGCGGTGACATCACAACACTAAGCTGCTCACTTTCTCCAAGAGCTCAAACTGTATTTCCCAATTAGGAAATGATGTTTCTCTCACTTCATGGTGATAGAGGGGGAAGTTAAAACTTCTAAAGAGCAAATAACTCAGCTTTGAGTCATACAGTCATTGGTCCCCTGGGGAAGAAATTCCAGAAGCTCTGACTCTCTGGATGTAATTTAAGTCTTTACAATCTCAGAACCTGTACCTCTAAAGAACCCACAAGACCCTCTGCTCCAGACTTATTTTGTTCCCATCCTACAGATGAGACAGTTGATGCTCAGAGACATTAAATAATTTGTCCAAGGTCATAAGACTATGGAACAATTACCAGTGTTCCTCAGTGTTTAAATCATGTTTCCTCAAGCTCAGAAAATACATGAGAATGAAGATTCTAGAATCCACCCCAATATGAAGCAAGTTTCATTTTAACGGCAGCTTTACCCTGCAGCAGCCTGTACCAGCATCTTACCGATCTCCAGTCTTCACTGGGAATGGGAGACACAGCACCACAACAACTACAAAATCACATTCACAGTTTTTAAGGAGCACAAAGCCCCTCACTCAACTCTCTCCTTAACTTTCAGGGTCTATTGATGGGTGAGGTAGGCTTGTAATGTCTTTTGCAGACCAGAGCTTGACAGAGGTTGAAAGCATCTGTCAAAAGAACCCAGGCCTCCCGTTTTGCCAGTGAGGACAGCCGCCAGATTTTGCTGTTAATAAGCTCCCATGCAGGCAGTTATTTTAGCAATGATTCTGTGGGTCTTCTGTGGCACATCTTGATTTAAAGTGAAATGTCAAAAAGCACTTCTCAACCACTCAAAGCTTCCAGGGTTTCTCACTTTTAACTGATTGGACAGAAAGGAAGGCAGCCTTCAAAACTGTTCTATAGACGTACGACTAGATTATTCAGTCTCTTCAAATTCAGAAAATAATTTGGAGAGATGGTGACTGAAGAATCTGATTTCTGGCTAAGAAATACTTTCCCTAAGGTCAGATGGAATTGGAAAGAGAGAGTTTATGGGAAAAATGCCACTGTGACCTTAAATGTGAAATCTTTGGGTTGACACCATAATGAGGAATAGGGTGCTATTAAAATATATTGCAGATTTTAATAACTCCACTAGCAGTAGACCAAAAAAAAAAAAAAAAAGGCTTAAGCTCAGAATAATTCTGGGAAGAAGGGTTTTGCCAAGGAGATTTTAATGTCAAGAATGTATGTGAGGCTAAAAATAAGGAGCTCACGCGCATCCCAGAGCCGTGGGTGGGGATGTATATATAATCAAATTAAATTATTCCACTTCCACTTATGGAAAAATCTGATGATAAAAGTTGACTAGAAAACATTTAGTCATATTTCACTTGGATTATGCTTATATATACCAAACTCCGGACTTGTCAAAATAAGCCTCACCAGTGCTTCCCAGCCAAGGTGTTAGATAGACAATGGGTGCGACATGCAAAAATGATAAAGATCTTACAGCAACATCATGCCTGGAAAAGCCACAGGAATTCAGCTCCCAACTAAAGAGAGAGAAGTGTCCCTGAGGTATGAGGAATGGAGCCCAGAGTGGTCTAAATGTAGAATGCAAAGGGAGGAGCCCTCAGAGAGCCGAAAAGCCATGTGTTGAGACCCAGTTCCCAACTCGCAGAGCCTGGAGGTCAGGGACCCATGACTTTTTGTACTATTTCTTTTCCTACCAGAGAAAGTACCCCTCAATTTCAACCTTGCTCTGGAGGGCCAGCATTTGTGTTCTTTCTACAAATCATTTGTTGATACAATGAGACTGTGAGGTTGACTGCTGCCAACACATCCATCTGTCAACCAAGGCCATCTGCAGAGGAGACGCAAAGCTTCAATGCCTGGAAGTGAATTTGTTGGCATTTCAAGACAAACATCTCTTTGGCTACAACTACTGAAACTTAAATCCAAAAATGGGAGGAAAATCTAGGCCCAGGTAAGACTTTTATTTACTTCTTAAACTGTAATTGTAAGACACATGTACCATGCTTCTTTAGTCCCTTCTGCTTGCCCAAGCCTAGGCCCTGGGCCAGTGAAGTCTCTGTCCATTGATTCTGGTGCTGACCAGTGGGACGGACAGCTGGGAATGGTGGGGAAAGACGGGGCATCTTTCCTGGCTGGTGTGAATAGTATGTGACTTCATATTGGCTAGAACTTGCCAATGCAGGTGACACACACTCATTAGGGTGTTTTCCTTGTGCATCCCCCAAGTGATGAAAAGTGCAGGGTGGAGAAGTTGGCTCAGGCCTCGTGCACATGCCCAGGGTGCTGATGGGGACCCAGGAGAGCCGATGGGGCTCAGGCTAGCAATACCACTGCCTCAGGGTCTACATGAATTCTGGCTTGGACAGAATCTGCATCTCATGCCTCTCAGTTCTCTCCTGACATGTCATTCTGGAATCCCGTGATCTTTGCTCCCTAGAGAAAGAACAGAGCACAGAGGAAAAATAATTTGACCTGATGAAAAGGGAAGTAGGGATGTTAAGAGCTAACAGTTATGGAGACTGTATTAAGAATCAGACATTATGCTAAGCACTTTATATGTAATACCCTCACCTTCCTTCCCCACCACTCACAGCCCTCCTTCCTACGGGTCAGGACCAGAGCCCAATGGACAGAGACATCACTGGCTAAGAGGTAGGCACTGCTGTTAGCCCCTTTTTACACGTGAGGAAACAGAGGTTTATGGAAGTTAAATAACTTTCCCTAGGTCACGTGTAGCTGTGAATCAGCAATGGCAGCATCAAACCCAAGCCTGAAACCATTCTACGATTCTATCACGGAGACAAGAGGAAAGGGGAGGGGAGGGGAGTGCGGCAACGAGCGAGAGGCCAGAGGCAAGGGGAGGCAGGGGATGGTAGCCATTCTAGTACTTATCAAAGATTTTTAGGATCATTGAGAAATGCTACCAGCCATAATTCTAGGAGGACTTGAAAGATCTTGTCAATTGATGGAGGAGAGATCCAGTGGAGGGCATCAAACCCAAACCTGAAACCATTCTACTGTTCTATATCCTATGGATTTTTCCACCTATTCCCTGTAGCTTGTGCAGTAAAACAGCTGAAAAACAGCTGAAAAACAGCAGACTGAGTAGATGTGGGAGGGATCTAATTTCAGCTCTGCAACTAATTATTCATATAATCTCAATAATGTCATGTAACCTTGTGAGCCTGAATTTATCTGTAAAATGATAATAATGCTTCATGTTCTGCTATCACCAAGGCATTGTATTGCGACAACTCACGTAGAGAAGCTTTGAACTAAAAAAAAAGGTCTTCTGTATGTGACCTGATTAGGATGGTTGCTATAAGAGGTGATGTAATATAGGAGAAAGCATGAGCCATGGATGAGGCTGGATTTGAATTTGTCATACTAGCGGAACATTTTTGACCCTCCAGTGTCTCATCTATAATCTGCCAGGGAGCTCTGGCATGAGGAAGACACAGGTTGGAGGTGACTGCAGTGGGCATCCCCATGTCTGACCCAGGCAGGAATGCCCCTTACCCGCAGGGGAAGCAGATGGAGCTGCTGAAAACACAGTAGATGAGGGGGTTGATGGCGTTATTCAAGGCCGGCAGGTTCTGAATGATCACAGAGGCATAGAAACGCTCCTTAGTGTTTGGAAGGAGGCTGAAATTGTCCAAGGTATCGAAGAGGAAGTACGGACTCCAACAGCAGATGAAGGCTGGGGAGAAAAGAGCCGTTAGCACCATAGCAGCCCACAGCCCAGGGGGCCCTCTGTGTTGGCCCTGATTGCAGCTTCAACTAGGAGCTTCCTTAGCACCTGGAATCTCTCAGAAATACTTAGAACAGTTGTGTGTGTGTTAACGTTAATGTCATATTTACTTAAACACACACATCTACACATACATACATTACATCCCACAGATGCATTGCTAAAATTGAGTAAATTTGCTGGAGCTTCTCTATTTGTAAAGGGAGGCTCCAATCTGACCACTGTAGGGATTACTGAAAGGCTGGGAACTGTTCAGCATGGCCTTAGCCTCTCATTCTACACAGTGTGAAAGAAAACCCAGCAAATCCCTTTGGAGACTCTATGGGAAAAGACAGAAAAGGGAGCACTTTGCCCAGATAGTGACTCCTGATTTGCGGTAGATGAGGCGAAGGGTGGTACCTAATGTTTCAAAACACAGCCTGGCTAAGTCACAAGATTCTCAATTTTCTTTTCCATTTCTAAGTCAGCCACTCCAGAAAACACCCACCCTATACCTCTTACAAATCAGTTGGTGTGGGTAAGGCTCTGTCTGATTTCTGTTTGGATCCAAATCCTCAGAGGAAAGGGATGAGAAATGGAGATCCAGAGTGTGATGGCCAGTTTTATGTGTCACCTTAACTGGGTCATGGGGTGCCCAGATATTTGGTTAAACGCTATTTCTGGTTGTTTCTGTGAGACTGTTTCTGAATGAGATTACCATTTGAATTTGTAAACTAAAAAAAGCAGATTGTCTTCTCCACTATGAGTGGGCATTATTCTATCCACTGAAGTCTTGAATACAATGAAAAGGCTGAGTGGGACTTCCCTGGTGGCTAGTGGTTAAGAATCCACCTGCCAATGCAGGGGACATGAGTTTGATCCCTGGTCCAGGAAGATCCCCCATGCCACGGACAACTAAGCCTGCGTGCCGCAACTACTGAGCCTGTGCTCTAGAGCCCAGGAGACACAACTACTGAACCTGCACTCTAGAGCCCACGAGACACAACTACTGAGCCCACGTGCCACAACTACTGAAGCCTGCACACCTAGAGCCCGTGCTCCACAACAAGAGAAGCCACTGCAATGAGAAGCCCGCACACTGCAACGAAGAGTAGCCCCCGCTTGCTGCAACTAGAGAAAGTCCGTGCTCAGCAATGGAGACCCAACGTAGCCAAAAATTAATTAATTAATTTTTTTAAAAAAGAAAATATCTTCCTAACACTGGTTAGGGGAAAAAATTTAAATAAATAAAAAAGGCTGAGTGAGAGGTGAGTCACTCTGTCTGCTTGACTATCTTCTAGCTTCTCACTTTGACTCAGACTGAAACTATACCTTTAGCTCTCCTGGGTCTATAGATTTGGGGACTTCTCAGCTCCACAATCATGTGAGCCAATTGCTTATAATAATCTCTTTACATATATATCTATCTTTTATTTCTCTGGAGAACCCAGATTATTACCACAGAGATAATCCTTATTGGGGTTGACTGGACACACACATGTGCTCCCCTACTTTCTTGCTGCATCCTCTCCGCCCTTTTTCTCCTCCTTTCTCACGCATAGATTTTTCCTCAGAGAAGTCAGGCTTCCTTTGCCATCTGGCTGCAGGAACCAACTTTCCTCCGTAATGGTTTGACTGACTTTTTTTTTTTTTTTTTGCGGTACGCGGGCCTCTCACTGCTATGACCCCTCCCGCCGTGGAGCACAGGCTCTGGACGCGCAGGCCCAGCGGCCATGGCCCACAGGCCCAGCCGCTCCGCAGCACGTGGGATCCTCCCAGACTGGGGCACAAACCTGCGTCCCCTGCATCGGCAGGCGGACTCCCAACCACTGCGCCACCAGGGAAGCCCGGACTGACACATTTTTTACCCCAGACCTTGGCAATCTATTAAAATGGAGCAATTCAAACACAAAGACCACTAAACATTCTGGGCTCAGGTGGTGAAGCCTGGCATTGGCCCAGAATAGTGGTTCTGGGGCATGGAGGGGCAAAGCTTCCATTTGGGGGAATTTTTAAAATGCATGTTTATGTATTTGTGTGTGTTAGGGGAGGATTCTGGTTTTCCTAGGGATACCGGTCCTCCTGCACGATACGGGCAGTCCCACCCATGTCCCATACATCCTTCAAATGTTATGTGGCAGAGAACCCTGTTTATAATGATCCCAATCTAGAAACCTAACTCTGTTTTATATATGAATACAATATTTTAAATAAATACTGAGTCTTCCAGAAGTGTAATTCCCTTGCAAATAGAGGAAAGATTACTTTGTTTAATTTGGAACTTTAGCAGGATTTGCTCACCTGCTGGGAAAATAAAGTCACTGGCAGCAATACTGCTTAGTTTTCATGTCTCCATGAAAACACACGTGCATTGGTTTTCATTTGGAGCTATTACTACTTCATTGGGCTGTGCCCAAGTATTTCTATATTGAAATCTGTGTTATTTTATTATAAATTATTTTCTTTCTATTCCTCCTTTATATTATTGTATATTGATCCTTTAAGAATTATGTTAACTAGATAGTTTTATGGATACATTTCATTTCAGGGTGGTAAAGGGGCATTACAAAATGTTATAGGAAGGAGCGTTTGGGTCTGACTGGGCTGTGGACACTGGCTGACCTCCTTGTGGACAGCACTGCTCTCTGACTAAAGGGAGCCCAGTGCCTGGGAATATAGTGCCTGATTACGAAAGGCTATATTGGCTCTGAAACACATGTATAAGATATGTTTCCTAACTCAACATCCGGGGAATGCGCATCTGTGCTTCTGATTATCTGGGAAGGCAAGATAATCTTTGATCTACTTCAGAAGCTTCTGGGAAAGGATTTTGAGCCCTGGTGGGTGGTATATGCTTTATTCCCAGGTCTGCCTGCAGTGTTGTTTTGTGACTATGTTCTGCTTGCTGAGTCACACTGTTTGTGGTCTGTTTGGCATTTTGCAGCTGCATTTTAGAAAGGTGAGCTGGACGGTTCTGGTGATTTGATATACTAGAAGAGCTAACATGAGAGCTATGCTCCCAGAGCTCCCAAGAGCTGCAAGAAGGGTAGGGAGGGGTAGTATTTGAGCTAAATAAAAAGGAAATGGTACAAATCCCTTTCCTTCTTGCATAACCTCATTCATTCATTCAACTAATATTAATTAAGCACCTAGTGTGCGTGGACCCCCTAAGGCCTTGGATAATAATGTAAGGAAAACAAAAGCAAAAGTCATTGCTCTCATGGATTTCTTATGCCAGCAGGGGAGACAGACAATAAGCAGATCAATATCTATCCTATACTGTCAGGTAGAAGTAGAAATATGAAGAAAAATAAGGTAGGGTAAAGATTACAGGAGAGCTATTTAAGACTTATCAAGGAGGTTTTTCTGAAGAGGTGGTATTGTTGGAAAACAAGATGATGTGAGGGATAAGCCATGCCATCATCTGAAGGCAGAACATTACAGGTGGGGGAAACGGTGCAAGGTATGAACAAGTTGACATTTTGAAGAAATAGCAAGAAAACCGTTGTGACTGTTATAGAATAGGAAAGGGGGAGAGCAGGGGAATGGGGTTGGAGACTTGGCTGGGGGATAGATCACAGAGGCCATCTAAGACATGGGAAAAAGTAGGACTTTATTCCAATGTAATGGGAAGCTATATGTGGGTTTGCAGGGTAGTGATAGTGTCTGATTTACATTTTTAAAAAGATCACATTGGCTGCTTTGCAGGGAAGGAATAAGAGAAGATCAGCTGCAGTGTTCCAGGGAGAAGTTGGTGGGAGCTTAGACCAAAAAAATAATTGCATAGATGCTGAGAAATGGTTGGATTCGAGATCTCTTTTGTAGGTAAAGCCTCTAGGCCTTACTGATGGACTAGGTATGTGAGATGGGAGAGAAATAGAATCATGACAGACAGATGATTCTTAGGTTTTTGGTGTGGACACTGGGTGAAAGATGCTGTCATTTACTGAACTGGGGTCAATAGGAGGAAGAGTTATCTTGCAGGAGGTAGGAGAGCATGAGACTTCTGGGTTTTCATGTCGAGTATGATAAGCTTATTAGAAATTATACACAGAGATTTCAAGTAGAAATCATAGATATAATTTCCAAGCAAAGGAAGTGTTCCAAAGAAGGACGAATCAAATGTTGCTTAGAAGTCAAGTAAGGTAAAGATTGAGAATTGATACTTGGCATTTTGTTGGTTGTGGTGACCTTGATAAGGATGCCTTTACTAGAGTAATAGGAAAGAAAGCTAACAGAAATAGACTCCAGAGAATGAGAGGTGAAAAGTGGAGGAGTTCTGCTAGAAAAGAGAGTGTTAAAGAGGGTCTGTTATGGGAGAGTTTATCGAGGGACCTATTACAGTATGCTTGTGTGCATACGATCCAGGCAAGGGAGACATCTGTGGGGGTGAGGAGATGACTGGAGAAGCAAATCTTGAGTTGGCAGGAAGGAATGGGATACAGGGCTCAAGTGAGCATTTTGGATTTAGAAAGAAGCAGAGACAGTTTATCCATGGTAATAGGAGAACAGACAGAGATGCAGGTAGGTCCATGGATGTGAAGGCAGGAGAATGAGGAAGTTCTATTCTGATAGAGTATTTTCTCAGTGAAATAAGAATCAGGGTCATTAACTGAGAGGGTGGAAGGGAGAGAAAATTTTGAAGGTTTGAGAATAACAAAGAACGTACACCAATCTGACATATATTAGGTACTCTAGAAATACCTTTTTTTTTTTTTTTCCTGAGATGAGGTGACTTTATGGGTGTTAAGAGTAGAGAGAAAGGAAAAGGAAAGGGAAGACGACAGTAGGGTGAAGAGAAGATAAGGCATCCATTAGGGAAGGATTTATAGTGACCTTGACATTAACTATCCAGAAGAAATGGAATGCCACTTTTGTCTTCCTCTGGTTGATGGACTTCAGCCCTGGGGAGAGTGTGCCTTCAGGAAAGCAACTGGGTCAACGGGATGATGGTGAGCATCAGCTTCAGCTAGTTATGTCCTAATTGATTTTCTCCACATTACGCACCCCAGGGCTGTGGTGGACAACAATATTCATAAAGAGAGTGATTAGAAACCAAATGTCCGCCCTTGAAGGAGGCATAGATGGACTGATTAGCTTCACATATTCTTATCTAAACAGACAAAGGTAGAAGTGCCCGTAGACAGATTTTTTAATTGTATGGGCTCTCTACCTACCAGGTTCTAGGTACAAATTTGCTTTTGGAACGTCCACACAGTTCTGCAACAAAAGGAGGGACGTTGCTTACCAAGAATGATGACAATGCTATACTTGATGGCATTGATTTTTGCCTTTGAGATGAGCCCTCAGTTGGAAATGGTGCACCGCTTTCCATCTGCAGGCACAAAAGGAGAATGGTAAAATAAATGCTGCTTCTGCCAATAGAAGCATCATAGGTTACACCCACAGTTGTCATGGGACCACTTCCATCTTCCTCACCTATGCCCAGGAAGACCCTCCTTGGACATTTTCCTAAAGATGACTCTGGGCTGGATGCTGGAAAGTGCTCAGTTTGCAGCTTAATATAAAATGCAAATGCATTGGGACATCCATACTCTCTCAACAGGCTTGGCTGGATGCCCTGAATCAACTGAAGCTGGAATTAGCCATGTGACCACAGGGGGCGATGCTGAGACACCCGTCTTGTCCCTTCAGCAACCTAGGGCAAAGCGGTTTGCCTAGAATTGTTACCCCAGACTAACGTACTCATTTAACTCAGAAACCCTACTCTCGAGAAAAGCTCAAGCGGGGCTATAATAAAAACCTGTCCCAAGTAGGAGCCTGGTTATAACTGTAAGCCTATGTGGGTTGTTTGATAGTAAAACGTGTGAGGGTTAAATGTAAGGATCCACTAGAATGTAAGCTTAATGGAGACAGAGACTTTGTTGTTTCTGCATGCTCTAAACTTAGTGAATGATGAATAAATATTTGTTGAACGAGTTAATATAAACCTCTCTCTAGTCAAGAAGTAGTGGTGAAACAAATACTGATTAGGATGGTCAGAATTCAGTGCAATAATTCTTAGTAGAAGGAGTAGTTAGATGACAAATTTGGGGATGGAGATGTTGTACATAAGGTGCCTTGATGTTGTGGGAGAGTTTTTACTGTCAGGGCTTCTACCAGACCATATGGTGCCTTTGTGAAAATTGTGAAAAGGTGCCCTCTCTCTGGATATATGCAGACCTGCCCCAGGGCATACCCTCAATGAGGGAGTCATGGATAGAATGCTAGCCCCACACACCCTCAGCTGCGTGCCATTGATTAAGGCTCAAGGGGCACAACTCTAGTGGTGGCCCAGGTGAGAGGCCCACCCAGGGCACCTGAGTCATATGGGGCAGGGCGGTTATACCCTAGAGGCCAACTACTGTGCTCGCTGGTCCTCACTACATCGTTCAGATTTCACGTTTGAAGTGTATTTAAATCCTCATGGAAACTGGTGTGAAATTTACCTTTGCACTATTTATTCTACCCCCTCTCCAATCCAATCCAGTCCAACCCACCAAGCATAGCACATCTGCTAAGAGATAAGGACCGAACAAAATAGGCTAAAATACAGTTCCTCTTCTCTAGGAACTTTCAATCCAGCGGGAAAGATCACACACTCCGCACATGGCTGGGTGAGATGAGAGCGACGAAAACCAAAACCCGACTATGAACGAAGAAGTAAGCCACCCCCTTACCGTTAGGCAGAGGAGGCCGCGTGGCAGAGGCAGAGATTCCCAAGGCAGAGCCGGGGGTAGGGGCGTGGGATTGGGAAAGACGTGTGAAGCAGAGGGAACGTCCTCAGCCAAGACACGGAAACAAGAAAATGTAGGAAGCGTTTGGACCTCGGTGAGTCATCTCGCTTGGCTGGAGCCTGAGAGGACGCTGGATTTGAGAGTGGGGAGAAGAACTGAGGCCAAAGTGGGAAGACCTTGAATGTCTCCCTGAGGAGTTTGGGCTGAATTTCTGAGACAGCTACCAGCCATCGAAGCTTCTGAGTGTTTTCACAGCGGGAACACTTACTCACTGGAGAGGACAAACTGTTAGCAGGAATCATAGGAATAAGGGGCTTTTTATGTGCAATGAACTGAAATGCTAATTAGAATTGATTTTTATTTCTTAATGTCTCCCCTGGAAGGCCACTCCTAGGCACTATTAGGGCCTTCAAGTCATTCCGTGCATTTCACAGCACCACAAAACTTCAGCGGTGTAAGGAAGCAAGTGCTTCAGAAGCATTTACAGCCGTGGTTCTCAAGTGAGGGCGATATTGCCCCCTGGGTTATATTTGGAAATGTCTTTTTGCAGTACGCAGGCCTCTCACTGTTGTGGCCTCCCCCCTTGCGGAGCACAGGCTCCGGACGCGCAGGCTCAGCGGCCATGGCTTCATGGGCCCAGCCGCTCTGCGGCATGTGGGATCTTCCCAGACCAGGGCACGAACCCGTGTCCCCTGCATCGGCAGGCGGACTCTCAACCACTGCGCCACCAGGGAAGCCCTGGACACATTTTTGATTGTCACAAATGATTGGGGGTGGGTGCTACTGGCATCTAGTGGGCAGAGGCCAGGATGCTGCTAAACATCCTTCAGTACACAGAACAGCCCCTCACAAAAAAGAATTATCTAGTTCAAAACACTGATAGTGTCAAGGCTGAAAAGCCTTGATTTTCAAGGTGATATCTTGGGAAGGATACAGACTTTAGGGTCAAACCTGAATACACCCTCCAGCTCCACAACTTACTAGCGGTGTCACCTTATGCAAATTGCCTACTGTTTCTAGCCTCCGTTTCCCACTTTCAAACATGAAGCATAAAACATCAAACTCACAGAGTTATTTTGATAATTAAAATAAAATAATGTATTCAAGATGCCAAGCCCCACACTGAGAATGTCAATTCCCTTATTAGTTGGGATGAATAGGTTTTAACGGTATTTCAGGAGGTATGAGCTGCCTTTATGGAAGTGAACAGAAGATATTACCATATACATTTAGATAGGCTATTATACAATGTTATCTGTATATAGGAATTGTATACGTCAAATAATTATCAGGGTGGGATTATAGCCATGGGAGGCAAGTAAAAGACAGCAGATCAGGGCTTCCCTGGTGGCGCAGTGGTTGAGAATCTGCCTGCTAATGCAGGGGACACGGGTTCGAGCCCTGGTCTGGGAGGATCCCACACACCGCGGAACAACTAGGCCCGTGAGCCACAACTACTGAGCCTGGGCGTCTGGAGCCTGTGCTCCACAACAAGAGAGGCCACAATAGTGAGAGGCACGTGCACCGCGATGAAGAGTGGCCCCTGCTTGCCACAACTAGAGAAAGCCCTCGCACAGAAACGAAGACCCAACACAGCAAAAATAAATAAATGAATTAATAAACTCCTACCCCCAACATCTTCTTTAAAAAAAAAAGACAGCAGATCAAATTGTATCTTTTTGGGTTTCCCTGGTGGCGCATTGGTTAAGAATCCGCCTGCCAATGCAGGGGACACAGGTTCGAGCCCTGGTCTGGGAAGATCCCACATGTCGCGGAGCAACTAAGCCCATGCACTACAGCTACTGAGCCTGTGGTCTAGAGCCTGTGAGCCACAACTACTGAGCCCGAGTGCCACAACTACTGAAGCCCGCATGCCTAGAGCCTGTGCTTCGCACCAAGAGAACCACCTGATGAGAAGCCCACGCACCCCAACGAAGAGTAGCCCCCACTCGCTGCAACTAGAGAAAGCCCATGTGCAGCAACAAAGACCCAATGCAGCCAAAAATAGAAAAATAAATAAAATTAATAAATTTATTTTTTTTAAATTGTGTCTTTTCAAAGTATCTCCATTTGCTGGACTAACAGCTGGCTCCTAAACAGTATGGCTCTGAAGACTTAGTTGATTTTTCAGAAAACTTCTCGAGAATGACATTTGTGCTCTGAAATCTGCTTAAAATGGAAACTTGCAGTACTTTCCATAGAGCAAATGGGTGACAATATAATCAACTCCTGCCCTTCGATCTCCCAATGAGATCAGTGAAAAGCATATTTAATCTGACCACTCTAGGAAATGCAAAGCCTCCAGCTCCTAAAGATGGCTCTTCAAAGTGAGCTGAGCTATAAAATCCCAGTATTCTCCTTTATTGGGAGATGAAAGGATTATTTCTACTCAGGCCATGGGGCTGAGCTGGAGCCAGAAAAGCAGTTAAATTCAGCAGTCACTGTGCATTAATAGGGGGTAGCCGAGAGGCGGTGGGTCGATTAGATTCAGGACTGAAAGCAGCATGCTGCCTTAGGCTGTCTTAGTTCAAGGATGCATCCCTAGTGGGGGCCCACGCTGGAGGGTTAGTGTCCAAGTGGCCAGTTCCTGCTCCTTACCTTCCCATGCTTCATGCCCCTTGCAGAGTCACTGGGAACCTATTTTTCTTGTGCGCTGAGCCCATGAAGGGGAACCAGTGGTATCTAGGGATTTTAAGTGAAGCAGAATTTATTCCTGGTGGGTGGAGGGGACCTACAATGAGTCCAGGTGATTTGTTTGTTAACAAGGAAGACTACCTGGTTAATATTTTAAAATAAATATGTTTTCATATGTTGGGAACTTTATGTACTTCAGGTTTATTTTAAAAATTAAACATTTTAGCTGTTATGCCTGATTGCCTGATTTCTAAAATTTTTAAACTTAAAATTCATTTTCAATTTCTGATCATTGATGACTTCTTTATCTACGAATATAACCTGAATGTTAACTATTTTTAGCATGTTATGTCTCATCTGCTTAGCTGCAGAACTTTGGCCACTTCCTTTTGTTTTTTATAGGAGGTCATAGCTAGATAGGAGGAGGTATGACCTAACTTACCTAACTCACAGCCTTTTCTGTTCCTCAGCGCCTCAGCTCAGGCAGAACCAGGAACCCTGACAGACCTAAAATAATTGTGGCAGAGACAGGTTAGCTATACACCAAATCCTTTCTTTGCCCCCAGGGCACACAGAGAGACAACATTTCCCAGTCTCCCTTTCAGCAGGGGGTAGTCATGTGACTAAGTTCTGCCTCTAGGAACATGCGAAGAATCCATATGTACCATTCCCAGGCCTGGCTCAGATAAACCCCCTGAGTAATCCTTGACTCTCTCTTCCCCCCTCCCCAGACTGCTGGATGCTGATGCTAAGCAATACCTTAGCAGCCATCTGTTAAGAGTGGCAGAATCTCCATCTGCTTGAGTTTCTGAATGACTGTGTATCCATCCCTTTGACCTTTACTGTTAATTGGACTTTAATTGAACAAGAAACAAACTTCTATTTTAAGGTTACTGTATTTGGGGGTTTCTCTGGTATAGCTGCTAGAGTTTCCTTAACTAAAGCAGAGATTGATGCTTCATATGCAGTGCTGTCATAACACAAACCTAAAACATGTGGCATTGGCCTAGTGAGCAGCAGGCAGCAGGTAATAAGGAAATTGATAGGGAAAGCTGGGACACTACAGATGCATTGGATAGAACTGTTATATGTGATGCTTTGGAAGGCAGATTGTGTGCCTACTGAGACTGGACCCCCAGGGAGGGTACAAGGGTGGTGTGGAGTTAGGACTCTCCAGAGAAGCAGAACCAATAGGATATATATATATGTGGAAATTTGTAATAGAAATTGACTCATGCAGTTATGGAGGCTGAGAAATCCCATAATCTGCTGTCTGCAAGCTGGAGAACCAGGAAAGCTGGTGGTATAATTCAGCCCAAATCCAAAGGCATTTTCATGGGAGAAATACCAGGGGAGATGATGGTATAAGTCTAAGTCCAAATGCTGGAGAAACAGGCAACCAATGGTGTAAATCTCTAAATCCTAGTCTGAAGTCCCAAGAACCAGAAATGCTGATGCACGAGAGCAGGACAAGATGGATGTCCCAGCTCGAGCAAATTTACACTTCCTTTGCCTTTTTATCCTCCTCAAGCCTTCAGTGGATTGGATGATTCTCACTGGCATTGGTAAGGACGATCTTCTTTACTTAGTCTACAGATTCAAATGCTTCCAGGAATGCACTCCAGACACACCTAGAAATAATGTTTTGCCAGCTGTCTGTCTAGGGCAATCAAGTTGACACAAAATTAACTACCCCAGTTGATAAACAGAATGTTAATAGTGTGTGTTGATTGCCACCAGCTGTGTTTAGCAAAGTATTAGAAAAAAGAGATGAACTCAGACAAGAGTTGGTTGGTTTATGAACAAAACTGAAAGGAAGTTAAAAGTATGTCCTAAAATTTGGGATCTTGTAGAGTTGCAAGGGTCAATTACTCCTAGCCCCTCGTGGCACCAGGTGTATACTTTGCGTGGCCGGGTACAAAATGAAAATGCGAATGTGTATAGCTTCTGAGTGTGCAGGTCTTGTGCCGATGAAACCTGAACCCAAATTCAGTTATTACAGTGAGGAGTTTAAACCAGCAATGAGGGGAAGACCAGACTAAGGATGTGGCCTCCCACCTATTGTTTCAGATGGCTTCAAGCTAGCTTCTATTCAGTTAGGGGAAAGGGATTGGATGAGGAAGCAAAGAAACAAGTCAGACCTGAGAATTATTTTCAGAAAGACTTTTTGAATATGGTGATTGCTGGCATGTGAAACTGACTGGAAGCAAATAAATCAGAAGTCTACTGAGTTTTTTAGGAGTGATATTGCCAGATGAACCATGAGGTTTATATCTTTGTCAATACTTAGAAATAACAGACTTCAAATTTTTTACCAGTCCTGTGAGTGGAAAATTGTATCTAATTGAAGTTTAAATGCACACTTTCCTGATTTATCAATGAGGTTGATAATCTTATTTTTGGCTGTTTCTCTTTTCCCTCCTGTGAAATGTCTGTTTGTGCCTTGCTCATTTTTCTTCTATTTATCTTTTTAAAAAATATATTTGATTGATTTTCAGGAGTTCTTCATACATTCTTCATACATTTTCCCGGATTACGTGTTGCAGATAGCTTCTCCCACCTTTTGGCTTGACTTTTAAATATAAATAGAGTCAAATTTATCCATCAATTTTTTGGCTTAATGTACCTTGTATCTTGTATCTCGTTTAAGAATTCCTTTATTCTAGTGTCATAAAAATAACACCCTACATTTTCTTTAAAAATTTTTTAAAGTCTTACATTTCACATTTAAGTCTATAACTTCCTGGAATGTAATTTTGCCTAAGAATTGAAGTGAAGTTCCAATTTCATTTCTTTCCCTATGATCTTCTGACATGTATCAAGTTCTCATATATGTGTAGGTCTATTTGGGGGCTGTTTTATTTTCCATTTTTCTATTGAATTGTGTCAATACCATACTCTATTAATCATTCTAACTTTATGATAAATCAATATTTGGTTCAGTAAACCTCTACTACCTTGTTCTACTTCTCCAGAACTTGTCTTCATGGCTTTTTCTTGGTGCTTGAAATTTCCATGTATGTTTTTTTTTGTGTGGTTTTTTTTTTCCCATTTAAAAAAATTTTTACTGTTGAGTTGTAAGTGTTCTTTTTTTTTTTTTAACATCTTTATTGGAGTATAATTGCTTTACAATGGTATGTTAGTTTCAGCTTCACAACAAAATGAATCAGTTATATATATACATATATTCCCATATCTCTTCCCGCTTGCATCTCCTTCCCTCCCACCCTCCCTATCCCACCCCTCCAGGCGGTCACCAAGCACCGAGCTGATCTCCCTGTGCTATGCGGCTGCTTCCCACTAGCTATCTACCTTACGTTTGGTAGTGTATATATGTCCATGCCTCTTTATCGCTTTGTCACCGTTTACCCTTCCCCCTCCCCATAGCCTCAAGTCCATTCTCTAGTAAGTCTGTGTCTTTATTCCTGTTTCACCCCTAGGTTTTTCATGACATTTTTTTTTCTTAAATTCCATATATATGTGTTAGCATACGGTTTGTCTCTCTCTTTCCATGTATGTTTTTAAATTGGCTTGTCAAGCTCAGTAAAATGTCCCATTTCAGCTTTGATTGGAACTGCATTAATCTGTAGATCATATGAGGAGAATTGACATCTTTATGGTACTGAATCTTACTATCCACGAACATGCTATAAGTGTCATTTATTTATATATGTATATATTTTTCATAAAGTTCTTTATGTCTTTTGCTGATGGTGTTGATTGCAAAGAAGCCATTTTACTCTCATGTACTGATGAAGAAAGGTACTTAATGAGCTTATTTCAAGTTCATTTAGTTAGAGGTGAACAGGACTCTAACCCACTTCCTAATCCAAAAATTTTTCTTCACCTCTTTCTGCCCCATTTAATTGGAAACATGTACTTTGGGTATAGCATGGATCACATCACATCTTCCAAGTCATAATGGACAGACTCAGTTATATCAGATATCTTATACTTCATATATTTCATGGGTGCACCTCCCCCATCTCCTGCCCCCATGCGATAAATGTTCTGCTTTATAGGAGTAAACACCCTGGGCATCAAGAGCAAGCTCATTTATGAAAGATAACCTACGGGATTGGAAACCTCATATTCTCTACCTCTCGCCTTCCACGCACTTGTTTTTGGGAAAGTCTGTAGATCATTTATTAAATAGTTCTTTCCTTTCCTTTCTGTCAGCCTTTGAGGGGGAGAAATAGACATACTTGCCAGAAAGAAGAGTGATTCTTAAACTTGAATTTTGCAGCCTGTGTTTACAAAGTGAGCTTCTGTTCACGCTAATCATTGCTTATGTCCCCTCATTGATGAGCAGTAATCCTGGGGTACTAACACCACTGGAGATCCTACTTACCAGCCAACTCCAGAGCTACTTGGCTGTAATGACAGATAGAAAACCAAGTGAGTTCTGCTTATGAATAAGATGTAGAGAGTATACAGGCTTTTGAAACCACCATCTGCCTGCTCCTCATTCCAGAAAGGGGTCAGTGATGCTGATATAAAGATACAGACAACTAAAACATAGGTGTGATGGACATATAAACTTTATTAAAGAATAAAAACTGACTGTAGCCATTTCCACCTCTGGGGAGGAGTAATGGCATACTGTGTATCAGTGGGAAAATGGATCTCTATGTGGCTTTGTAATATCTCAGGGACTAGAGGATGGGGGAAACCCAAGAGTGCAGGGACTGGAAAATCAAGTAGCAGTGAGAAATGGGGCACTCTGGAGAGAGACAGGGGCCCAACCACAATGGTGAAAGTCCTGCTGAGAAAAAAGGGGTGGGAGATACCCCGTGTGGTGGGGTAGCTGACAGAATGTGGAAACTTTTCATCACCTCAAACCTAAGGAAAATAAGGTGAATTCCATGGTTCGTTGGACCAGGATCAGAGGGAACAGAAGAGCTGTTGGAGGTGAGACAGTGGGGTAAGAACTCAGAGGGACAGGGAGAGAGGACACAGCAGTCTCCTGGAACCTGCAGAAATCACAGGACAAGGGTTTAAAGCAATCTGATTTAAATCTGAAAGTACAGGAAGAGCTCAGCCTACTTAAACAAAATTAGGTCACCTTTTAGATTTTTAAATATATCAAAACAAAACACTTCGGGAGGTGACTCTGGAATAGTGCTCTGAAGGCCAAGCACAGCAGGGAGGCTGGTGAAAGACAGCCATGCCAACAATCCTGTTTGGGTTTTTTAATTAAAAAAATGGTTGGTTTGGTTTCTTTTAGTTTGAACTCTTTTTTCAGTCATTCACCACCTTCCTTTCTGTCATGTCCTTCTTCCTGAGAGGGAGCTTGATGTAGAGGAGAAAACATAGGCTTTCTAGCCAATCATATGTGCATTTGAATCCTGCTGTGTCATGCGCTACCTATGAAAACAAGCAAATTGCTTTACCCTCGAGCCTGTCTTCCATGTGCAAAAGATAGACGATAATATCACCTTTCAGGGTTCTGTAAGGATTCAGGGAGGTAAACTATGGAAAGGACCCAGAAGTGGCTGACAGTAAGTGCTCTGTCTGTCCCTCTGTCTTGTCAGTCTGTGTTGACAGACTGAACAAACAAATGGATGGTGGCCAGATCATATTTAAGATGGAACTCTGACCCACACTCTGCAGCAACCAGCCCAGGAAACCAACCCATTATCTACAGTAACCAGACCAGGAAGCCAATCTGCTATGTGCAACTCAGACTTGGAGGAAGTCAGACCACTGTCTCTATCTCACAGTCCATAAGCCAAATAAGAATACCTGTAACAGTCTACCCCAAATAGCCAAGACTTGATAAATGACTGACAGCTTCTATAATATTTGCCCCTGTTTTTTACTTAAAGCCATCCTGAGAAAGCCAAATACACACCCCTAACACATCACACAGGATGCCATGCTTCTAGTCAGCACACTTACAGCTTCCACATGCCAACAGCCACCAATCAGGACGTCCTGGAGACTTTCTCACTCCACTGCCTGCTTTTGTATTTCTGCCAAGAGACAAGTGATGGTGGCTGACTCCGTTGCTATAGCAAGCTTTGAAAAAATAGCTTTTGTCTATTCTCATTTGGTCAGTCTTTGTTTTTTTCCACCATCTCTTTTTCTTTCCTGACTCTTCCCCTGTTATGGACTGAATTTTTGTGTCCCCACAAAATTCATAGGTTGAAGCCCTAATCCCCAATGTGATGGTATTTGGAGATGGGGCCTTTGGGAAATAGAGTTAGATGAGATCACGAGAGCAGGAACCCTACAATGGGATTAGTGCCCTTATAAGAAGAGACATTAGAAAGATTTCTCTGTCTCTCTCCTCTCTGCCATGTGAGGAGATAGCAAGAAGGCAGCAGCGGACATCTGCAATCCAAGAAGAGAGCTCTTACCAGGAACAGAACTGGTTGGTACCTTGATCTTGGATTTCGAGTCTCTAAAACTGTGATAAAATAATTTGTTCTTTAAGCCACTCACTGTGGTATATTGTTGTGGTGCCTGAGCATACTAAAACATCCTCCTTTTCCCCATGCATCCTTCCAACCCAAAGCTCTGGACCTTCCAAAGCCTTCTGGTCACACTACACTTGATCTGTTCACCATCACACTAGGGTCATGCACTCTGTTAAGTGACAACTCACTTGAAAAGCTCCCCAGGCAATGATATATCTATACAGATATGTATAATTTAAAAATTAATATGATTTCCATTTGTAAAAGATAGATGATAATTTTTACAAAATGAATATATGTATACAGTCTCAGCGTTAGACCTCTCAGTGTCCAAGCACACACAAAAATAAATAAATAAAAGAAGAAAATAAAAGTCAACTAAGATTCTACCACTCAGAGTTAATCACTATAACATTTAGTACTTGTCCTCCCTGACATTTTCTATCTATCTGTCCATCCAGCTATCATCTATCTGTACATGCACTTATATATTCTATTGTATATTATATATTCACACATTTATAAAGGCAACACCATACAGCTTTCTCCTTCTTAATCTAATACATCGTAAACATCTTTCTAAGGCAATAAGCATACTATACAATAATTTTTAGAGCTGTAGTATTTCATTGTATGGCTGTATAATTAATGTACTTAATCCCTCATTGTAGGATGTTCATACCTTTTTCAATTTTTCCTGATTATAAACAATAATTTGTATATTTTCTTTTCTTTCCCTTAATCAGAAGTTTATTTCCTTATAGCATATAAGGTAGCAATCATGTGTATTTTTTTATTTATTTACCTATCCATCTATTTCAAAATAGTTGGTTAGTTTTCTCAACAACACTAATTTTCAAACAATCTCTATTTTCCTATCAGTCTGAACTACTTCATCATACCCTAAATAGCTTAGGTTTCCTTTAGAGTTTCTGTCCTGTTCTATTCCCCCTTTCATGTAATTCTATGATTGTTCAACAACTATTTGGTGTATTTCTTTGATATCTGATATAGGAAGGATGCCTTCATCCATCTTTTTTTTTCAGACAAATATTCTGATCTTTGACCGTCGCCAGCCACCCACAGAGAATAAAATGAATGCATTTGTGTTTATCCCCTCTGATTACTCTTGTTCTTCTAGAAGAACCAGAGTGCAAAGACTAGACCAGCATGAGGGAGGCACAAAGATCTGTGCTGAGCCACAAGCAAATGATAGATTCTTCATGGGTAGAAAATTTCCCAGCAGCCTGTGAACACCTCTGGGTTATACTCGTCACTCAGAGTGGAAGTCAGCTGCCTGTGACAGTGTCTCCTATTAGACCAGAGGCTGTCAAACATGGATCCACATTAAGATCATCCAAAGAGCTTTTCCAAAGTAATGATGCCCAGACCCCACCCCAGATGAAGTAAATCAGAATCTCTCAGGCAGCAGTTTCTGGGTACTGGTGCATTTGAAAAGCTCCCTGGGAAACACTCTTGTGCAGCTAGGGCTGAGACCCAGTGCACAAGACTGTAGGCTTCCTATAGTCAAGATCCATGCTATTTACTCCTTGGCATTCTTGGTCCTTTGGACCACTCCTGACACGTGTTGGAACACAGCAGAATTGAACTGAATTCAGCTGAAGACACCAAGACTTATACATCTCTACTAATTCTCCTAGGGAAAGGGATACAGATTATTAGTGCTCAATAATGAACCTCTTAACTTTCTCTAAGTAACACTAAAAGAAGTAGCTTCGATGTGGAGGAAAACGAGCTCTGTCTTCGTCCAGTAAAGGTAACAGCTGAAAGTCTGAAAAGAGGAAGACTTAGAATCTAATCTGTCCCCTCATTTTAACCCCTTGGAGTCCAGAGAGGTTAAATGACTTTGCAAGGTGGCACAGCTCTTAGTGGCACATCTGGAACAGAAACGAGCACTTCTTACTCCAGGGATCGGTGTTATACCTTGCTGCCCTTGTGTGAGCTTATGTGGGTGAGTATGTATATGTGTGTGCATATGGGCGTGTAAGTGTGTGTGTGTGTATGTGAGACTGGGTGTTTCAGTGTGTGCGTTTGTGTGTGTACATGGAATGGGAGGAGGTGTGGAAGCTCCATGGGAGGAGAGCTGGTCCCCTCCTTCAGAACTAGTCACATTAAAGTAACTAGACACCCAGGAACACTTTCTCTTTTCTTTCGGGCACGTTGGTTTGCTGTGTTCTCTCCAGGTTGTCCTCAGAGGCCCAGCAATGTCTGCCTGGGAAGCAGGGTGGCGTTCCAAGTCTCAGCACCTATTGTGTAGGCGGTGCTCAGCATTAAGGTTTGCTGAAGCGGGATTTGGGGAAGGGTTGTAGCTGGCAGCCTCGGGCTCATTCTGCTGTGCGGTGGTGTGCTGGGTCAGTGGGGAAGGCATGAACCATGCCTTGACTGTCCTAGGGTCCAGGACTGTTCTGTGGATAGACGGCAGTTTTCTTGTAGAATGTAAGCCAAGTAGAAATGTTTGTCCTCGTGTTTTGCTGAATGTGCGGCTTCCTCCCTGCACTGTCCTCTCTTTTCATCCCAGAGTCCTCCAGGAGGCCTCTCTGCCAGACCTGCCAGACTAGGGTGACCCTCAGATCCTGGCTCAAAGGCTGCTTCGGACTCTGCTGGCGCAACTTGGCCGGGCCCAAAGCCCTCCTTCCTCAGTTTTTAGGGAAGCCACATGGAGAAAGCAGAGCCTGCCCGGGACAGCCTTTGGGGGTCTGACCTGCCAGCTGGGCCCTGATATAACAGAGCAGGCTTGTTATAAAACCCAAGCTCACATTTGCTAGAGGAAAACCTGTACAGAAGCAAAATTAGCTAAGAGTTGGGTAATGCAGATGAGAGACTTACCTGAGCAGCTGGAAATCACTGTCTCATGGGCTTTGCTTTTGACCCAAATCGTTCTGATCACAATGGCGTAGATGACACTGCGGAAAGGACCAAAGATACTATAAAATGTCTGGTGGGTCCATACTGTGAAGACCACTCCGAGTTTCCTGAGTGTGAGGTGTGGAGTCAGGGGTCTCTCAACCACGGTCTGCCCACCTCTGTAGAATCACAGTAGATGGCAGCTCCTTCTTTTTTTTAAGCCAGGAGGCTTGGCCC
This sequence comes from Lagenorhynchus albirostris, assembly GCF_949774975.1. NCBI lineage: Eukaryota > Metazoa > Chordata > Mammalia > Artiodactyla > Delphinidae > Lagenorhynchus > Lagenorhynchus albirostris. The sequence goes on from NC_083102.1 coordinate 42,282,341, forward strand.
TGGTGAAGTTAACTGATCTCTCCAAGATAACTCATGTGGTCAGAGGTATAGCTTAGACTGGAATCAAAACACAGGGTTTGGGGTCAGAAAGATTTAGATTTGTAACCAGCTCTACTACTTGCTGGTTACATGACCTTGATTTTAGACAGGCTTTCATGTGCCTCCATGATTCCCGCCTCTAGTGTTCACATCACTGTGTCATCCTCTCCCCTTGAGTGTTGGCTGGACCTGTGACTTGCTTCTAATCAATGCATTGGGGTGAAAGTGATGGGATGTCTGTGATTACATAGTTGTGTAGCACCTGTCTTGCTAGTGTCTCTCTGTATTCCTAGCTTTGAAAAAGCAAGTTGCTGTGAGTCCTACAGCCCCAGGAAATCAATTCCGCCAGGAGCCCAGGGGAGCTTGGAGGAAGATCCTTCCTCAGTTGAGCCTCTGATGACACCCCAGCCTTGGCAGACACCTTGATGGCTGCCTTGCCTAAGCAGAGGACCCAGTTAACTGTCCAGACTCCTGACCCACAGAAACTGTGAGATAATAAGTATATGTTTTAAGTCACCAGGTTCATGATAATATGTTACCCAACAATACATAGCTAATACACTGAGCGAAATAGGAGGAATGTTTGTGTCCCTCTCCTCTCCCAATTTACATGTTGAAATCCTAATCCCCAATGTGATGGTATAAGGAGGTGAGGCCTTTGGGAGGTGCTTAGATCATAAGGAGGGTGAAGTCCTCATGAATGGGATTAGTGCCTTTATAAGAGGAGACCCCACAGAACTTTCTTGACCCTTCTGCCATGTGAGGCTACAAGGAGAAGTCTGCAACCTGGAGGACAGCCCTCACCCAAATGTACTGGCAGATCTGATCTGTACTGATCTCAGATGTACTGTACTGATCTCAGATGTACTGTACTGATCTCAGATGTACTGTACTGATCTCAGACTTCCAGCCTCCAGAACTGTGAGAAATACAGTTGTGTTGTTTAGAAGTCACCTACTCTGTGATATTTTGTTATAGCAGCCCGAACCCACTAAGACACTGGGCCTCAGTTGAGACTGTCAAATCGAGGTAGTAATACAAACCTCTTAAGAGGTTTATAGGGATCAAATGTGACATTTAAAGTGCTATGCACGGGCTTGAAAAGTAGCAGAGGCTCAATAAATGCCATTTTCTTTCCTCTCTTTCTTCCCCAATTTTCACATAATATCACACCTACTTTTACATGATATAATCTGTACCTAAAAGGGAAAAAAGTGTTAATGACTCAAAAGCATTAGCAAATTTTGTATCCTTTGTTCCCTTTGATAAATATAAACATGCATGCCTTTAATTAGCTATTTGACATTTCTAATTTATTAAGAACCTTGACTAAAAACTTTGAGACAAAGCACTTCTTCAGTTTAAAACTGCACCAACTTCCCTCTTGAGAATCACTTGGTTGAAAAAAAATCAGAGTTCTATTTTGCAGTAGCTGACAAAGCACTAATTGCTTTTAATGATCTTTAGAATATACTTCAATTAATGGCTGTGGTAAAACCCTCCTTATTGATTTTCCCCTGCTCAGAGAACCCCTCTGAGTGTTCCAGGAAAGCTCGGGGCCTTTTTGGAGCATCCTCACTCCTTCTCATATACCTGCCCAGGGACTTTCCTGGAAATTGTTTGTCTACATTAAAGAAAAAATGAGAAAGAAAACTGCTAATGAGTCTATTCTTTACCCTAAGTTGAATATTTGTTAGAGCAGGGAAACTTTTTCCCAGGTAAATGAAATACAAGGAAAGGTTACAACCACCATCAAGCATTAATTGTGTACTACAATTGCAACCCCAGGGCTTAACTGATCAATAATTCAAATACTTATTGACCATCAGCCATATGTACAATGGAAAATTAAGAAAGATTTTATGTGTTAGGGGTTTGGGCTTTAGTCACCCCCACCTCGTCTCCTTAGGATCAGTCAGGCAGGTGGAAAGCCAGTACCAGCTTTACTGTTAGCCAGGAAAACTAATAAGTAAGATGCCTCTTTAGCTTATTCCCCAAATCCAGCCACTTCTCAGGGTGTAACAGTCATGCGTCAGAGAGCACTCTGAATACATTCATTTCCTTCTTCTTGCTGATTTCTTTCACCTAATTAATCAACAAGTTCTATGGACTGTCCTTCAAAATGTCTCCATCACCTGTACCCTCCTCTCCGTTCCTGCTCTTCACTATCACTTCGGACCCTTATGATCTCTTTTTGTTTAATATTGATATTTTGATGATATTTTTTTGTTTGTTTGTTTGTTTGTTTTTGTTTTTTTTTTGCGGTACGCGGGCCTCTCACTGTTGTGGCCTCTCCCGTTGCGGAGCACAGGCTCCGGACGCGCAGGCTCAGTGGCCATGGCTCACGGGCCCAGCCGCTCCGCGGCATGTGGGATCTTCCCGAACCGGGGCACGAACCCGTGTCTCCTGCATCAGCAGGCAGACTCTCAACCACTGCGCCACCAGGGAAGCCCTTGATGATATTTTTATTGTGGTAAAATAAACATAACATAAAATTTACCATTTAATCCATTTTTAAGTGTATAGTTCGGTGGCATTAAGTACACTGACATTGCTCTGCAGCTATCACCATCATCCATCCCCAGAACTTTCTCATCTTCCGCAACTGAAACTCTGTACCCATTAAACACAGAAGTGTGCATTACTTCACAAATTAATGTGTCATCCTTATGCAGGGGCCATACCAATCTTCTCTGTATCATTCTAATTTTAGTATACATGCTGACAAAGCAAGCACCCCTTATAATCTCTTGCCTGATTATTTGCCATAGTCTTCTAAACACCTCCACTCTGCTAGCATCTTGAATGCCCACACCTCCCGCCATCAGAACTGGAGCTCTGGGACAGAGCATCATTCCCTGGCTTAAAAACCCTCCAGTGCCTCCACTTTCCTATAAGATGGTATCCAGTCTCTCAAGCAGGGCATCCAAAGTCTCCCACAATCTGTCTCTGCTTTCTTCATCTCTATGATTATCATCCTGCCTCCCTCCCTCCCCACTGTCTCTCAACACATTTTTTCCATGTGGGCAACAGGAGAAACCAACTAAACTAACCTCGATTCCATGCTTAGTATGTGGTTGACTTTGGGTGAATGTGAGATCCAAGGTCTTCCATTTCTCTGTGTTTGCTTTCCTTTCTTCCTGAAAATACATTCATTTTTTTTTTTTAGCCCATTCTCTATATATCACTTTGCTGTGAAACCTTTCTGAGCTGCCTCTGTTCCTCAGTGACAGTTAGCTCCCCCTTCCTTGGGGCTTCCATGCTGGTGTAACACTAGGCACGCTGAATTTTGTCTATGGCAGTTGTATCTTAAAGATCAAGCAGACCTAGAAATAGCCCATTCTCAGAAACAGAGCTGAGGAATAGCACCTCCATTCTTTTGGGTCAACTTCTTCCATGTCTTTTATCTCCACTCCCTCAGCAGTTGTAGCTTTTCTTCAAGTTTCTTAGAAATCTGAAAACCTAAGGGTCACTAAGATTGAGTAAAATACCTCTTCCCTGCAACTGGCTGGTTTATTTCTTGATTTTATGGAAGACAGTCCAGACACAGACCCGTTTTCCTTCATTACCTTCATGAAGGCAGCTCCTGGCGGTGGGAGAGTGCGGGAGTCTAAGTCAGAGGAAGACCTTTCAAGTGGCATTAAGTACTTAAGAGGATGCCTGAGGCCAGTCCCTGAGTCTTGCTTCTGGATTGTGTATGAGGAGCGTCAGGAAACAGAACAAAAATTCTCTCTGTCCTCAAGACACATGGAGAGCATTCCACTCAGACCAAAAGTGCCCCTTTCACAAACGCTGCAGGACTCAGCACAGGCCTGGGGACTTGAAGGAGGCCCAGCACAGTCTTGGAGCCACAGGCTCCATCTCTGCCTGCATCTTTGCCTCGTTTTGGGGCCTGAGGATGATGTCCAGTTGTGCTCTGAAGTTCTCATTAGAGGCCAAGCATAGGGAGGGGGTGTAGGGGGAGCTGATGCTTCACTTAGCACGGTCCTTTTTACTCTTCTCCTAGCAGGGGCTTAAGGATGCTCCCTGACCAAAAGCGTCTCTCCCCTTTATTAGTTAACTTCACTAATACTAATGCTATGAAGATAAAATATAGGGAGATACAAGAGTATATAATAGAAGGCTTGTTCTGGGGGTCATGGAAACCTTCCCAGAGGAGGTGAAATTTCAGCTAAGATCTGAAGGATAAAATTGATTTTTTAAATGCAAAAGAGGATGATCACTCAGGCAGAGGGAACAGCATGTGCAAAGTTGCTGAAACAGGAGGGATCATGCGCATTTGAAGAACTTAGAGAAGGCCAGCATGGCTGAAGCATGGTGAGTAAGGCAGCTTGTGTGCCTTAAGATAAGGATGGAGAGTGAGGCAAGAACCAAATCACACATGGCCTTTAGTGCAGGGTTAGAGGTCTTGCACTTTATCCTGAAACAATGGAAATCCACTGAATGGCTCTAAACAGGAAAGTAAAATGATTGATTAACATGTTTTTTTAAAGATCAGACATTGTTCAGCGTGTATAATTTGTTTCTATGCATGTGTATATGCTGGTATATGAATTGAACAGTCCTGGAAGGGTATATAGCAGGGGTCCCCAACCACCGGGCCGTGGACCGGTAGTGGTGCATGGCCTGTTAGGAGCCAGGCCACACGGTAGGAGGTGAGCGGCAGGTGAGGGAGTGAAGCTTCATCTGCTGCTCCCCATCGCTCGCAATTCCGCCCAAACCAGCCCCTCCCTTCCCATTCCCCCATCCCCCCCCACCCCCGCCCGTGGAAAAATTGCCTTCCACAGAACTGGTGCCTGGTGCCAAAAAGGTTGGGAACCGCTGGTATATAAGAAATTCTTAACAGTGCTACTTCTGAGGAGGGGGACAGGGCAGAAGTGGAAGGAAGATTTTTATTTTTCATTTCATACTCTTTTGTTGCTTCGAATGGGGAAATCTTTCCAAAAGCTCTTCAGAGAGCTCACATTTCATTGGCTAGAATTGGATGACGTGGCCGTTCCTGAACCATTCACATGCCGAGGGGAGGGGTTGCCATGAGTGGCTTAGAGTGGAATGGATATGGGAAATTCAAACACAAGCATCTACCAGAACCTGGCAGGCTAGTGATATTGGCTTTTTCAAAAGACCTAACTCTTGCCACCCCTCAGGTAAAAATATATAGGATGTCACTTGCTTGACTGATGCGATGGGTCATCCGACCTTGGCCTTGGACTTCATGTTATGGACAGTGCTGGCTAGGATCTTGGGCCCTTTTACCCACCATGGCCTTGTAGTCCATAGAACTGTACTGACCTCAGCTTGGGGCTTTCACGGTCTGTTCCCCTTTCCCCAAGCAAAATAAGATGGTTTTTTTTTTCGTGTAACATAAATCAGTGCTCCATGACAAGCGTGCTTTCTTCCTCTTATTCCTTTGCAATTGTTTGCTCTGGATCTTTTAAGCCTCTGCCTTTGTCTCACAGAGTAAAAATGATAGGAGAATGAGAAATCAATTAGGTAGCAAGAAAATAACCGTAGCTAAAGTAAAGCAATTACACCAGGGCTAAAAACCTTTCCCATCAACAGTTAGACAGCTGTGTCAAGTAAATTTTGAAACAACAGGAGTTGTGTTGACCCAGAAAAACAGTGTATTGCCTTTATTGTCAGTCACTGTGGTTTCAAGTCTTGGCAGCCTGATTTAATTAATGACAGAACAGCTAAATCTTTATCCATACACAGCTCTCAGGACAGTTTGCCA